>NC_057803.1:375785574-375855885 GCF_018294505.1 Triticum aestivum | reverse complement strand
CGAGACCGATTGCGGGGGAGAAAAAATTGTATAATTGAAAACTTCTTTCGAATATGAATTCACTGATATAATTTTTGCCCCCGCCGCAATCAGTCTTTAGTTAAATATAGTGCCCCCGCCGTAAATTTAACTACCAAGACTGATTGCGGCGGGGGCAAAAGTTATATCAGTGAATTCGTATTCGAAAGAAGTTTTCAATTATACAATTTTTTCTCCCGCCGCAGTCGGTCTCGTTGGTTAAATTTATGGTCAAAGTTGGACCTCGGAAAGCGCGGGCGCGCTATATTTTGGAATGGAGGGAGTATAAAATATTACGACACGATTGGCCGAGGCGGTGGTCGAGGAGGGTAGGGACGCGCTCGCAACGGTCAAACATGGCGCGCCCATCGGCTACACGGACACCTCGCCGCCGTCTCGACGCCGGTTGTTATATGTCCGATGTTGATCCCTTTTTTTTGCGTGGAATTGAGAGCTCTTTATTCAATCAAACAGGCGTCGGCATGATCAGCCATCAGGCTGGTTACCAGCAAACCCGGAGGACTGTCCATCCAACACCCCGACACCTCTAGTGTGTTTGCATGTTTAGCACATAGATAAGCAGGGATATTGATGTGTCTCTTTACATGACGAATAACAAAAAACGAGAAATTGGAAGGTAAACCCTCAATATCTAGAAGCACTGGCGCTATAATCGAGCGCGACATAGGGCGCGAGTTCCATAGTTGGACGACCTCCAAGCTATCGGTCTCCATCTCGACTCGCACAAAGCCTCAAAGCTGGGCAAAGATCGCTCCTTCACGAAGGGCCAGCGCCTCCGCCACCAGTGGGTCAGTGACGGCCCGTACTGGTTTACACCAAGCACTTAGAAAGATTTCAGCTGATCTGGCCACACCGCGCAGCACACATACTCTTGCCTCCATTGACAAACCGGCATTAGTATTGATCTTGACACATCCCACCTCTGGAGGTCGCCACCCATGACCCGATAAGATCTTCGCATGTTTGTTATGGTAAATCTAGCAGTGCCAAGGTCTCCTGAGTAATCTTCATTGAGAAGATAGGATTCAGACTCGTCTGGTCGTGCGTAATATTGTTCCTGGAAGTCCATATTGCCCACATGACCGTGATGATTTTTGCTTGATCCTCCTCATCAAATCTAGCATCACATAAAATGTCCCTTGACCATGTATCTGGGTGAAGTTCAGGAATTTTTATTCGCAGCCCCTCCCTCGCCTCCTGTCAGGACTTCGATCCAAAGTCACGTAGATCTAGCATGTAACACATTATATCCCTTTGCAGCCTCACGCGCGGTATTTCCACGGGTGCCACCTTACCTGGCCCGGGACCGTTTGCGCCTTTTGGCTCACGTATATGATAGTCTCGCTGGCATTCATATGACAGAAAACCCGGGCCGACATGACTAGTCGTAAACCCAAAGTGGCACTAACTTACAGGGACATGCATACATGACCCAGCAACGAACGTGTCGGTCATCAACGAGTGAATCCGGGCTGTAGCAACTGGACTAATAGGACTCCGGGAACCCGGGCTGTAGCGGGCTAGCAGGATTCCGAAAGTCACCATGTGACATTTCCCCGAAGGGACAGACGCAGGAACGAAGTGGGACACATGCCAGCCAATCTAGGTGTTCCGGAGCAATAGTAACTGGGCTAGCAGGACTCCGGTAAACCGGGCTGTAGCAGACTACCATGGCTCAGTGGAAACAACAGACTACATTTCCCCATAAGAGAGGCTACCAAGGATAGACAACTAGGTTGTCGGATCCCACACATACCAAGCATTTCAAAATCATACACACAATATGCTCGATATGTGCAAGTACAACATGGCATCACAACAAGACTGTATGACTCAGAGTGTTTATTCATTAGGCTCCGAGGAGCCAAGTATTACAAACATGGGTCTCATGACCCAACATACAGAGCATACAAGCATCAAGCACAAGTGGAAGCTTAGCTTGTCTGAGTACAGACAACTACAAATGAAAAAGACTGAGAAGCCTGACTATCTACAAGACCCTCCCAAGGTACAAGATCGTAGCTCGTAGCTGAGGTAACAAGCTAAACGTTGAAGTCCACGCGGAACTACTAGTGAGACTGAAGTCTCTCTAAAAAACATAAATTAAGCAAACGTGAGTACAAATGTACCCAGCAAGACTTATATTAGAACTAACTACATATGTGTCGGTATCAACAAAGGGGTGGTGGAGTTAAACTGCAGCAAGCTAGCTTTGACTCGGTGGCTATCCTAAACTACGTCTGCAAGGAACTCTTTGAGGTGGCGCACACGAGTCCAAATAGTCACCAATCAATACACCACTATGGATCCGCTCCCGTCTCCCTACGAGAACGCCATCCATAGCACTCATGCTTATCTTGCGCATTTTAGAGTATCCACTTTCACTTGTCTATGAACTGTACAGGAAACCTAGAAGTCCTTTACCGCGAACACGGCTATTCGAATAGATCATTTATAACCCTGCAGGGGTGTACTTCTTCACACACGCTCTCGCCACTTACCACCATGTACACGTCGTGTATATCGGCAACCTTCAAGCGGAAGCCTGGCGATGGAGTCGGCCACGACCTGATTAACCACACAAGTCTCTAGTCCAGGTTTATCGCCTATCCGGGTTCCATCCACGAGGAGATCCGGCCGGGGTTTCGCTCACAGCCCCAAACGATGTGTATAGGGTTCCACGACACCAAACGAGCGCCCGGCATACCCGGCCACGGTGTATCTACCGCATCATAGCCCACCCCTGGGGTCAGCGCTACGCACGGCCTCCAACACATATTCTACAAACACCAGAAACTAGTTGCAACTCCTGGACAGAGGGCAAGGGCAGTTAATAAGTCGAGAGGGTCCATTGGTTTCGGGCCCAATGCGTGGTAGTAGCTGTTCATGGATCGCAAACACAAAACTTGGTACCTAAGGACGGCTTCAATGAAACAACCCACCATGTACTCCTACATGGCCTCTCATCGATACCTTTACCAAGTCGTGTTCGCACACTTAGCTCTCAACAGTAGGACATGTTCACACACCTCCAATTCATCCCCGATGAATCAGACCTGACCCAACTCTAAGCAGTAGCAGGCATGACAAACAAACATGGATGAGTAGGCACATCAAGGCTCAAACAACTCCTACTCATGCTAGTGGGTTTCATCTATTTACTGTGGCAATGACAGGTCATGCAGAGGAAAGGGGTTCAACTACCGCAGCATGTAACAGTTGAATCGTTGTTGTCCTAATGCAATAAAAAAGAGCAGGAGCGAGAGAATGGGATTGTATCAGAATGAACAAGGGGGTTTTGCTTGCCTGGCACTTCTGAAGATGATATAGCTCTTCATCGGTGTCATTGATCACATCGTCGAAACCACGTCTACTGAGAGGGGACAAGTACCAGCAACAGAGAAGGAACACAATCAATGCAATGCAACAATATGATGCATGATCATGACATGGCAACATGCTGGTGTTTGGGCTAATGCAACTAGCAACCATTTAAATGAAGTCCATATGAACCAAGGGTTCATATGCAAACTCCATATTTAGCATTTAAAATGCCATTATCATGTTTTCACTTATACAGTGGGTATAAGTTGGTTGAACATGCATGAAAGTAGCATAAATGGACAAGTTGCATTTTTTTGATAATTTTTCATATATAAATTATTTCATTTGGAGTTACGGTTGAATTTCTATGATTTTTAGAAGTTTTGGATATTTTTTGAAATAAATAAATCACTTCTGATTTATTTAAAATCCCAGAAAACATATACTGCATCAGCATGACGTCAGGCTGAGGTCAGCAGGTCAACGGAGTCAGCCAGGTCAACCCTGACCTATGGGACCCACAGGTCAGTGACACAACAAACTAACTCTGTTAGTTAGTGCTAAGTTAGATACTAACCTAACTTAATTAGGGCATGGGCCCACATGTCAGTGATACAGAGTTTAGTTAGCGAGGTGATTAACCTCTAACAGTGGTAATTAGCACTAACTGAAACCTAAACTAACTCTAGTCAGAGGCCAGCCCCACATGTCATCGACACAGGGGGGGCCCAGTCGTGGTCAAAGTGGGTCAAACACACCGGCGTTCTGCCGCCGGCGAGGCCAGATGCGGCGGCAGGCTTTGAATTTGGTCCTCCGTCGACCAAATCGACGGTGGGAGATGCGCTACATGCAGCTAGGCATGCGCCGCATCCAATTGTGCTAGTGGCTGGACGCGGGGAGGCCGGAAACAACGCCGGCGACGACCTCGGCGGTTGTCGGAGCTCGGGTGAGCTCGGGGTCGTCGCTGTGACGGCCATGGTGGCTCGTGCGGGGCACCTACGTGCTCTACGCGGCGCAAAGAGGAAGCTGCGCACAACGGCCGGGCCATTAGATGGCCAGAGACACGTCGGCGACGAGCACAGGCGGCGGTGCGTGCGGGCGAGCTTAAGGCGGCGTGTACGGTGCACGAGAGCGAGAACAGAGAGGGGAAGAAGGGTCAGTGGCTCACAGTGGTCACGGCAACACAGACGGCAGCGTCGGGGAGGAACCGGAGCGAAGCAGGGCGGTGAGGGGATCTCCGAGGCGTCCGGGGGCACGTGGGTCGTCGGGGAGGCGTAGGCGATGATGGCGGAGCTCTGGGACACGATGGTGAGGCGAGGCGATGACGGTGGCATTGCAGCAGCGAGCGGCGGCGACGAGTGTGTTCGGTGGCACCGCGGGGAGAGAGCTGTTGGAAATATGCCCTAGAGGCAATAATAAATTGATTATTATTATATTTCCTTGTTCATGATAATCGTTTATTATCCATGCTAGAATTGTATTGATAGGAAACTCAGATACATGTGTGGATACATAGACAACACCATGTCCCTAGTAAGCCTCTAGTTGACTAGCTCGTTGATCAATAGATGGTTACGGTTTCCTGACCATGGACATTGGATGTCGTTGATGACGGGATCACATCATTAGGAGAATGATGTGATGGACAAGACCCAATCCTAAGCCTAGCACATAGATCGTGTAGTTCGTTTGCTAAAGCTTTTCTAATGTCAAGTATCATTTCCTTAGACCATGTGATTGTGCAACTCCCGGATACCGTAGGAATACTTTGGGTGTGCCAAACGTCATAACGTAACTGGGTGGCTATAAAGGTGCACTACGGGTATCTCCGTAAGTGTCTGTTGGGTTGGCACGAATCGAGACTGGGATTTGTCACTTCGTGTAAACGGAGAGGTATCTCTGGGCCCACTCGGTAGGACATCATCATAATGTGCACAATGTGACCAAGGAGTTGATCACGGGATGATGTGTTACGCAACGAGTAAAGAGACTTGCCAGTAGAATTTCCGAAGAAGTGAGTGGGAGAACTATAGAATTTCCGATGAGTATGTGTTGTTAACATGTTGTTGATCGGAAATGATGTAGAATTTCTAGAAAGCATGCAGAGTTATTTGAAAAGTGTTTTTCAATGGAAAGCCTGGATTAAGCTACTTGAGCGTTGAGCATCAAGATCTATAAGGATAGATCAAAACACTTAATGGTACTTTCAAATGAGCACATACCTTGACATGATCTTGAAGGTGTTCAAGATGGATCAGTCAAAGAAGGAGTTCTTGCCTGAGTTGTAAGGTATGAAGTTAAGACTTAAAGCTCGACCACGGCAGAAGAAAGAGAAAGGACGAATGTCGTCTCCTATGCTTTTGTCATAGGCTCTATACGGTATGCCATGCTGAGTACCGCACCTGATGTGTGCCTTGCCACATGTCTGGCAAGAGGGTACAAAGGTGATCCAGGAGTGGATCACTAGATAGCGGTCAAAATTGTCCTTGGAGTAATAAGGACATGTTTCTCGATTATGGAGGTGATAAAGAGTTCGGCGTAAAGGGTTACATGATGCAAGCTTTAACACCTATCCGAATGACTCTGAGTAGCAAACCGGATACGTATAGTGGAGCAACCATTTGGAATAGCTCCAAGTGGAGCGTGGAAGCAGCATTTATAATATGACCTAGAGATTTGCGAAGTACATACAGATCTGAATGTTGCAGACCCGTTGACTAAAACCTCTCTCACAAGCAAAACATGATCAAACCCAGAACTCATTGAGTCTTAATCACATGATGATGTGAACTAATTTAGTGACACTAGTAAACTCTTTGGATGTTGGTCACATGGCGATGTGACCTATGAGTGTTAATCACATGGCGATGTGAACTAGATTATTGACTCTAGTGCAAGTGGGAGACTGTTGGAAATATGCCCTAGAGGCAATAATAAATTGATTATTATTATATTTCCTTGTTCATGATAATCATTTATTATCCATGCTAGAATTGTATTGATAGGAAACTCAGATACATGTGTGGATACATAGACAACACCATGTCCCTAGTAAGCCTCTAGTTGACTAGCTCGTTGATCAATAGATGGTTATGGTTTCCTGACCATGGACATTGGATGCCGTTGATGACGGGATCACATCATTAGGAGAATGATGTGATGGACAAGACCCAATCCTAAGCCTAGCACATAGATCGTGTAGTTCGTTTGCTAAAGCTTTTCTACTGTCAAGTATCATTTCCTTAGACCATGAGATTGTGCAACTCCCGGATACCGTAGGAATACTTTGGGTGTGCCAAACGTCACAACGTAACTGGGTGGCTATAAAGGTGCACTACGGGTATCTCCGAAAGTGTCTGTTGGGTTGGCACGAATCGAGACTGGGATTTGTCACTCCGTGTAAACGAAGAGGTATCTCTGGGCCCACTCGGTAGGACATCATCATAATGTGCACAATGTGACCAAGGAGTTGATCACGGGATGATGTGTTATGCAACGAGTAAAGAGACTTGCCAGTAACGAGATTGAACAAGGTATCGGGATACCGACGATCGAATCTCGGGCAAGTATCGTACCGCTAGACAAAGGGAATTGTATACAGGATTGATCGAATCCTCGACATCGTGGTTCATCCGATGAGATCATCGTGGAACATGTAGGAACCAACATGGGTATCTAGATCCCGCTGTTGGTTATTGACCGGAGAACATCTCGGTCATGTCTGCATGGTTCCCGAACCCGTAGGGTCTACACACTTAAGGTTCGATGACGCTAGGGTTATAAGGAATAGATATACGTGGTTACCGAATGTTGTTCGGAGTCCCGGATGAGATCCCGGACGTCATGAGGAGTTCCAGAATGGTCCGAAGGTAAAGATTTATATATGGGAAGTCCTGTTTTGATCACCGGAAAGGTTTCGGGTTTTACCGGTAGTGTACCGGGACCACCGGAGGGGTCCGGGGGTCCACCAAGTGGGGCCACCAGCCCCGGAGGGCTGCATGGGCCAAGTGTGGGAGGGGACCAGCCCCAGGTGGGCTGGTTCGCCCCCCCACCAAGGCCCAAGGCGCCTCCAAGAGGGAAGGGGGGCAAACCCTAGGGCAGATGGGCCCTAAGGCCCACCCCAGGTGCGCCTCCCCCTCTCCCCCTTGTGGCCGCCACCCAGATGGGATCTGAGGGGCTGCCGCCACCCCTAGGGAGGGAACCCTAGGTGGGGGCGCAGCCCCTCCCCTTCCCCTATATATACTTGAGGTTTGGGCTGCCCAATACACACGAGTTCCTCTCCTTCTTGGCGCAGCCCTACCCCTCTCCCTCCTCGCCTCTTGCGGTGCTTGGTGAAGCCCTGCTGGAGTACCACGCTCCTCCACCACCACCACGCCGTTGTGCTGCTGCTGGATGGAGTCTTCCTCAACCTCTCCCTCTCTCCTTGCTGGATCAAGGCATGGGAGACGTCACCGGGCTGTACGTGTGTTGAACACAGAGGTGCCGTCCGTTCGGCACTAGGATCATCGGTGATTTGGATCACGACAAGTATGACTCCATCAACCCCGTTCTCTTGAACGCTTCCGCGTAGTGATCTACAAGGGTATGTAGATGCACTCTCCTTCCCCTCGTTGCTGGTTTCTCCATAGATAGATCTTGGTGATACGTAGGAAAATTTTGAATTTCTGCTACGTTCCCCAACAAGAGCAGAGGAGGGGATGAGGCCGGGGAAGAGTGAGAGAGGGTCGAGAGGGCTGCGTGGCGTCGCGGGAGGCGTCCAGGGCGACAAGGCAGCGGCGGGAAGCAGGAGGTGGCCCGGTGCGTGGCCAATGCGCGACGAGCACGCGCCCAGCGTCCTTCTGGCACTGGGTTGAAGACGATTGGCAAGTCGGCCACTGCTGGGTTGGGCCGACTACAGTGGTGGGCTGCAGGTAAGTGTGAGGTAAGCTCATGGTAGTCCCTCTCTCTCTCTCTCTCTCTCTCTCTCTCTCTCTTTTCTAATTCTTTCTGTTTTCTATTTTCTGTAATTGTTTTGGATTTATTGAAAATCCAAAGCATTTTCAAAAATCATGGGACTTCTTGTGTCCACTGTTTGGATTATTTGCAACAACAAACATTTCAGTTCATGAATATTTGGAAATTTAAAATAATATATAAAATTTAAATGCCCAAATGCAAATAAGGTATGATTTTATTCAGTGACCCAATGTCGTCCTAGAAAAATGTGAACCATTTTTGTCAGTGGTTCTAGACTAAGGCAAAGATGATGAATTTTTTTGAAGGGCAAATCAAGTTCATTGAAAAGATTTAATTTTTACCCTAGTTAAATTTCATTTGCTGCTAGGGTTTAACAGTCCCCATTTCAAAGTTTCATAAAATTTAGACATGATGCATGGAGGCTAATGCAAAGGCAGGCAAGGCCTGAACTGGGGTTGTGACAACTCACCCCCACTAAACAAGAATCTCGTCCTGCGATTCAAGCATAGGGTAAGATAAAGGGGAAACACAAAATAACACAATCTTCACGATCCAGGTTACACTTGTAAGAACATTGATTCGTCACCATCTTTGTCTCGACATCTTGATCTGAGAACTCCAACCAACATGACAACGAGAGGAAAAGGAAAAACTCTAGAAGGATCGATCTTCTCGAAGATCGAACAACCGATGATCAACTCACGGAATGAGACATTGAAACATCTCTCGAGCTGAGACATGAAACATACAACCAGAGGGATGGAGTGTAACAGATGACGAAGGTTCACTAGGTATACAACAATTTCATGTTTAAGAAGGTGGTGAACGGTTGTCAACATAGCGAGGAGTTGAGTTGCCATGATACCATAACGAGACATCTTAGAGGAAGGTGACTCGCAGAAATATTCCCTTAAGTGGCAAGAAGAATTACTTTTGATTCAGAGATCATTGAAACTCTTTATACCAGCCTAAGGCAAATCACAACAATCATTTGGCGGAGTACGAAAGGGATGGCATACCCGGACTAGAATGGATGATGTGGACTACCTTGTTGAAGACAACGCAAGGGATGATTTTTGCTTATCATCGGAAATGGATGGAACACGTGGTAGGACCACTTTGAAGATGATCTTGATCAGTAATTACTGAGAAGGGTAGTCCATAGTAGGATGACACAATGGCGGTGCAAGCTGGGAACAAAATGCAAATGCTGGGAATGATTCTAGTAACTGGGGAGAAACCCAACAGTAGAGAGAGATTCCACTATTGGAAAGGTTATAGCATAACCGAGGAAACTGAGAGTGGATCCCAATTAATGCCGATGATAAATCCTAGTGATTGCGCGTGATCTCAAGAACTTGAGCATTTCCATATTCAACAAGTTTTACCAATATCCATGTCAAGGATCCTGGCAACACAACATACTACCATGGTGAATAATGGTGGAGGATGCATATGCAAAGAAAGATAACACTTTCTCAGATTTCACCTTAGCGAGGCCAAGGGATCAAATTCTGGATGATCGACCGAGAGACATTTAGCACTCCGCTTCTAATGTTCTCCTTGATGTGCTAGCGTAACCCATTTATTGATATGGTTTGGTATCTAGAGCATCAAGTAAAAGGTCAGACTTCGGGAACACAAAAATCCTTAAGGAACAACTACTGGAATAAATTCTATGAGATCCTTATGGGGAGGTGGCCAACTTCTTCAAGAAAGATACTACAATAATAGGTCTTCCGGTTGGGTGTGTTGGCCACGACATCCACTCTACCGGTTATAGAGAGACCAATATTATAGCTCTTGGGAAACGTTCCAACCATCACATCTGCCTGAGATTCAGATCTGGTTGGTGTCAGGATATTCCAGACTCATCGAGTCTAGAAAGAAAAATGAAAGTTTGCAACACAAATTGACGAGATGACATTGCGAGATTCTCGGGAGATGAACTATGATAGCAAGCTCCAAAACATGAGCCGGTTCTGCTACAACATGTGAACACGTTGTCCCAGACAAGCATGACCACATACTAGTCTTACAATAAAACACTATCGAGTTCTGATTAGGAACCATCATTACGGAGAGCGAAATCCTATGCATGTATCTTTGGGTCCTTAAGGATTAGCACTTAAGAACTTCTTTTCCTTGAACAAATCAATCAGTGGCTTGGTGTGCTAGGGATTCATATAGAATGACTGACTTGGGATGATTCCAGAGGAAGCGAAACAAACTTTCTCAAATTCACGGCGGAAACTTGCATCAGATGCACATGAATTAGAGGAAGTCACATCTTTCATCCGGACATATGCCTCATGAACAGGACATGAGGGCAATGCTTATAAGGTTTCAAACACTAGTATAATGTTCAACCAAATCATGGAGGAGACAAGGATGTTGTCGATGGGCTCAACAACAATTCATCCAGGTTTCCATATAAATGGAACTCCACAACCATGTGAACAATGTGTTAGCATTGGTCAGACCCAAAGATATAATGGCGTATGCTCGAGGAACAACCACGAGTAAGACAACATTACGAATATCGTTGGTTCTGATTTGATTTGACGTTAGCCCATACTCGAATCAAAGATTGGTTAAGACAATAACACCGACAATAACATAGATGATATGATCAAAAGAGCGAGGAATTAACATAATCCAAACTCATTGATCGGAGAGTGCACCAGGAAATATGGACTAGGTAGCCGATCAATCTTAGGATGATGATTCAGTAACCAACACGCTAAGAATGAAATTATCGTCCATTAACCACCAAGCAACGGGGTTGTTAGGAGTATTGATTTCACACATCATGGTTCACTTGTCGGCATTCCGGTTGTGACAACATAGGACCGAGGAATGAAAAATTATGGCAAGAAGTATCACTGCGTCAAGAATTCATGAGAGATGCTGCAATTCTCATGACAATCCTAACATAAAGGGGGTAATACTCCGAGGTAGAACAGAACAAAAGCTAGATTGGCATTTTGATCTGCGAAATACAACTACTTTGACCAGTCCAAGAAATGGATGAGGTGCTGGAGTTTGTTTCTCCTAGTCATTTCGGAATAGAATGGCTTGACGGACCACAAGAATAATAGGCATCGATAACACGAATGCACAACTAGTCCTGACTATCAACTGATAGATAGAGGTCAGAATACAACTAAAGAGAGACAACTCAAAGAAACATACGATTTTCTGAGTTCTGGGTGCATAGATTAGCATGTCGAATGAGTTCAACATATATCTTCCGGATAACCCATGCAGAAAGGTAGAACTGGCAGAGTCACAACATAGAATCGAGAACTCGTCAAGAGCACTCTGGTTGTGATCTTTCGGTTCAATGAGGTACTTCTGCCATAAGTAGTTCATGGTATTTGGAAGAAAGAAATACCACGGACATCGAGGTCTATCACAAAGGTTGCTAATATCCTAAAGGAACTAGCAAACACTATCAACATGAATGAGTAGAGTGAATCTTGGGTTCAAAACCCAAAATAGAATGCCTACTAACTAAATGGCATCACAAGATGCTTTCAAGAATGACGACCAGAAATATCACACTAGGAACACAGAACATGGCTAGATTACTACGTGACTCCCTAAGACACCTAGGGTCATAACAATAGCTCCAACATATATGTCGAGGCAATAGAGTACCTCAACTCACCGATTAGTGTGGTTGAACTGGCCCAAAGGGACATCGGGAACGGAAAGAAGGAATTTTCAAATGCATCAGACTAATTAGAAACTTGGGATGACTCGGACAGCATAATGGCTATAAATGCTCAGAAAAGATTTGAGACATTCACAAGGATTTGCATAGTCACTCAACAACATCATATCAAGGTTCTGGTTCAACTGACAACATACTAAAGTAGTAGAAACTAAACTGAGGCCTGGAACCAACAATCCTAAGACTCTACGGATTAGTAACACGTGGTCCTGATAGAAAGAAGAGAAGCCAAGTTCTTAATCCCCGTAGAAAGGAAGAGGTTGACTCAGATCGGAAGGGCATAAGGTATAAGGAGTAAAAAGAGCCTTACATTCCCTTCCACAATCAATTCCCTTACATAACTAAAGCATTTCTAGACACGACTTCGACCAATTTGGCTTGGTAATCCTACATGCAGTCAGTCTCTGATACCAAAACTGTCAGGACCCCAATCCTAAGTCACACCGATCTAGCATGTAACACATCATATCACTTTGTGGCCTCACGCATGGTATTCCCATGGGTGCCACCTTACCTAGCCCGGAACCGTTTGCGCCTAGCTCACGTATATGATAGTGTCGCTAGCATCCATATGACAGAGAACCCGGGCCGACATGACTAGTCGTAAACCCAAAGTGGCACTAACTTACAGGGACATGCATACATGACCTAGCAACGAACCTGTCGGTCATCAACGAGTGAATCTGGGCTGTAGCAGCTGGGCTAACAGGACTCCAGGAACCCAAGCTGTAGCAGGATAGCAGGACTCCGGAGTCACCGTGTGACATTTCCCCGAAGGGACAGACACAGGAACGAAGTGGGACACATGTCGGCCAGTCTAGGTGTTCCGGAGCAGTAGTAACTGGGCTAGCAGGACTCTGGTAAACCGAGCTATAGCGGACTACCATGGCTCAGTGGAAGCACCAGACTACATTTCCCCATAAGAGAGGCTACCAAGGATAGACACTAGGTTGTCGGATCCCACACATACCAAGCATTTCAAAATCATACACACAATATGCTCGATATGTGCAAGTATAACATGGCATCACAACAAGACTCTATGACTCAGAGTATTTATTCATTAGGCTCTAAGGAGCCAAGTATTACAAGCATGGGTCTCATGACCCAACATACAGAGCATACAAGCATCAAGCACAAGCGGAAGCTTAGCTTGTCTGAGTACAGACAACTACAAATGAAAAAGGTTGAGAAGCCTGACTATCGACAAGACCCTCCCAAGGTACAAGATCGTAGCTGAGGTAACAAGCTAAACGTTGAAGTCCACGCGGAACTACTAGTGAGACTGAAGTCTCTTTGAAAAACATAAATTAAGCAAACGTGAGTACAAATGTACCCAACAAGACTTACATCAGAACTAACTACATATGCATCGGTATCAACAAAGGGGTGGTGGAGTTAAACTGCAGCAAGCTAGCTTTGACTCAGTGGCTATCCTGAACTACGTCTGCAAGTAACTCTTTGAGGTGGCGCACACGAGTCCACATAGTCACCAATCAATACACCACTATGGATCCGCTCCTGTCTCCCTACGAGAACTCCATCCATAGCACTCACACTTATCTTGGGCATTTTAGAGTATCCACTTTCACTTGTCTATGAACTGTACAGGCAACCCAGAAGTCCTTTACCGCGGACACAGCTATTCGGATAGATCATTTATAACCCTGCGGGGGTGTACTTCTTCACACACGCTCTCGCCACTTACCACCATGCACACGTCGTGTATCTCGGCAACCTTCAAGCGGAAGCCTGGCGAGGGAGTCGGCCACGACTTGACTAACCACACAAGTCTCTAGTCCAGGTTTATTGCCTATTCGGGTTCCATCCGCGAGGAGATCCGGCCGGGGTTTCGCTCACAGCCCCAAATGATGTGTACAGGGTTCCGCGACACCAATCGGGCGCCCGGCATACCCGGCCATGGTGTATCTACCACATCATAGCCCACCCCTAGGGTCAGCGCTATGCACGGCCTCCAACACTTATCCTACAAACACCAGAAACTAGTTACAACTCCTGGACAGAGGGCAAGGGTAGTTAATAAGTCGAGAGGGTCCATTGGTTTCGGGCCCAATGCATGGTAGTAGCTGTTCATGGAGGCCAGATGCGGTGGTGATCTTCGAATTTGGTCCTCCGTCGACCAAATCGACGGCGGAGATGCGCTACATGCAGCTAGGCATGCGCCGCATCCAATGGTGCTAGTGGCTGGACGCGGGGAGGCCGAAAACGACGCCGACGACGACCTTGGTGGATGCCGGAGCTCGGGTGAGCCCGGGGTCGTCGCTGTGACGGCCGTGGTGGCTCGTGCGGGGCACCTACGTGCTCTACGCGGCGTAGGGAGGAAGCTGGGCACAACGGCCGGACCATTAGATGGCCAGAGACACGTCGGCAACAAGCACAAACGGCGGTGCGTGCGGGCGAGCTCAAGGCGGTGTGTACGGTGCACGAGAGTAAGAACGGAGAGGGGGAGAAGGGTCAGTGGCTCACAGCGGTCACGACAATGCAGATGGCGGCCTCGGGGAGGAACCAGAGCAAAGCAGGGCGGCGAGGGGATCTCCGGCATCAGGAGGTTGAAGACGAGCTCGGTGAGGTTGTTCGGGGGCGTCCGGTGGCACGTGGGTCATCGGGGAGGCGTAGGCGACGATGGCGGAGCTCTTGGACACGATGGTGAGGCGAGGCGATGACGGTGGCTGCTGTTGGGTTGGGCCGACTACAGTGGTGGGCTGCAGGTAAGCATCAGGTAAGCTCAGGTAAGTCCTTCTCTCTCTCTCTCTCTCTCTCTCTCTCTTTTCTAATTCTTTCTGTTTTCTATTTTTTGCAATTGTTTTAGATTTATTAAAAATGCCAGAGCATTTTCAAAAATCATGAGACTTCTTGTGTCCATTGTTTGGATTATTTGCAGCAGCAAACATTTCAGTTCATGAATATTTGGACATTTAAAATAATATATGAAATTTAAATGCCCAAATGCAAATAAGTATGATTTTATTCAGTGACCCAATGTTGTCCTAGAAAAATTTGAACCATTTTTGTCAGTGGTTCTAGACCAAGGCAAAATGATGAACATTTTTGAAGGGAAAATCAAGTTCATTGAAAAGATTTAATTTTGACCCTTGTTAAATTTCATTTGCTGCTAGGGTTTAACAGTCCCCATT
The DNA here is from genome assembly GCF_018294505.1 of Triticum aestivum. Taxonomy (NCBI): domain Eukaryota; kingdom Viridiplantae; phylum Streptophyta; class Magnoliopsida; order Poales; family Poaceae; genus Triticum; species Triticum aestivum. Next base: position 375,840,672 of record NC_057803.1, on the reverse strand, counting down.
TCAAAGTTTCATAAAATTTAGACATGATGAATGGAGGCTAATGCAAAGGCAGGCAAGGCCTGAACTGGGGCTGTGACACCTCCTTCCAGAACAGGTTAGCATGCGAGCATTTTAACAGAGCGTGATACATATCCTCGTCTGCATCAAGGCAGACTTTGCACTGAGCCAACGTAGCGATGTGTCTATGCTTCAAAGTGCTCAGTAGGAAGAATTCCTCGGAGTACTCGCCACCAAAACACTTGCACCTTTGGCACAACTTTGAGCTTCCAAAGTCTAATCCACAACTGTTTTTGTTTCTCTGAGGATTCCGTAACTGTCCCTTCTTGTAGAGCAGTATGCTCGTTCTGAGTCATTAGAGATCGGTACGCTGTTTTAACAGAGTAGACGCCTGACTTTTCTGCATTCCATGCCCATGAATCCAGTCCACCTCCAATCCTCAAGGGGATATTAAGAATGACATCTGCTTCCGAAGCAATAGAATGTTCTCTCACCATTTCAACATTCCACATGCCTCGGTCCACATCAAGAAGTTCAGAAACTGCATTGATATTAGTGTTTCCTATGTGGACACTAGGTCTCAAGGAGATCAGCCCGGGAACCCAGCTGTCGTTCCAAACAGACACCAAAGTGCCGTCTCCTATCCGCTTGATCAAACCTGCACGCAGAGCTTGCCGGCCAGCAATGATCGCACGCCAGGTAGTCAAGGCACATTTAGGGATGGTAGCCTCCATGAACTCATTGTTTGGAAAATACTTCCCCTTCAGTACTCGAGCACAGAGAGACTCCGGGTTCGCAACCAAGTTCCAGCCATGTTTTCCAAGTAGAGCTATATTGAACACCTCCAAGTCACGAAACCCCATGCCTCCTGCAACTTTGGGTTTGGCTAGAGCGGGCCAATCAATCCAGTGCAAAGATTTGCGATCAATCGAGCTGCTCCACCAGTACCTTGCCATAGATGAAGAGAGTCCTTTATAGACTTTCTTTGACAACTTAAAACAACTCATGGCGTGAGTTGGTACTGCTTGGGCTACGGCCTTAAGCTGAACCTCTCTTCCAGCGCAGGAGATTAGCCGTTCTGCTCCACCTTGAAGTTTACTTCTCAGCCTCTCTCCCAGATACTCAAATGTTCCAGTAGTGATGCAACCACTGGCAGTTGGAAGACCCAGATAACGCTCATTAAAAGCCTCAACTTGGATACTTAGAACTGCTTTCAGGTTTTGGCGAACCTGCTCTGGCGTGTTTGGACTGAAGAAAATCGAACTTTTATCCCTGTTTACACATTGGCCCGAGCAGTCCCCATAGATCTGTAGCACCTCATTCAACCTGAGTGCACTAGGTAGTTTGGCATTCATGAAGATTAGACTATCATCTGCAAAAAGTAAGTGATTGACCCAGGGTGAATGATAACTGACTCGAATGCCTCTGTCGACCACAGAACCCCCATGGCGGTGCAATAACAAAGTAAATCCTTTAGCACACAGAAGGAAAAAAAATGGTGACACAGGGTCACCTTGACGAAAACCTCTTGAAGGCGTAGAGTAGGGCAATAATTCTCCATTAACTCGAACCGAAAATCTGACCGAAGTGACACACTTCAAGATCAATCTCACAAAACTTGAGCTGAAACCCAGCCTTAACATGATAGACTCTAAGTAGTGCCATTCTACCCTATCATAAGCTTTCATCATGTCGATTTTCACTACACAAACACTATTCTTCCCCTTTTTTCTTCTTCTCATTGCATGGACACTTCCATAAGCAACAAGAACATTATCAGTGATAAGGCGTCCAGGGACAAACGCACTCTGCTCCTCACTAATGATCTCACCCATAAACTCCCGTAACCTGTTGGTAATACATTTTGATGCAATTTTGTATAACACAGGACATAGGGATATAGGCCTTTACTGAGATATTCGTTGCGGATATCGTACCTTAGGAATCAAAGTGATCGACGTCTCATTCATTCCACAAGGTAGAGATCCTCCGTTTAAGAAATCCAAGACAGCCGAAACTATATCATCTTGCAAGAGCGACCAGTGCCGCTGAAAAAACCCTGCCGTAAACCCATCCACCCCCGGTGCTTTCGACGGCGCCATCTGAAATAGCGCCACATTGACCTCCTCTGCTGTAAATGGCGTATCCAAGCATTCATTTATCTGGTCAGTCACCTTGGGGGGAACAAGGTTGAGTAAGTCATCCATCGGGTTAAAACCCTGGGAAGTATACAAGGCCTGAAAGAACCCTTGGACTTCTGCATGGTTTTCCTCCGGTGTTTGACACACGTATCTATCCGCCCTCTCCAAATGTTCGATCTTATTCAAACGTTTATGTTGGGCAGCTTGGGCGTGAAAGTACCCTGTATTACGGTCACCCTCTCCGAGATAAGGTACTCTAGATCGCTGCCTCATCCAGATTTCTTCTTGTCTAAGTGTCTCCCATAACTGTTTAGCAATAGCTCGCTCCTCATCATTCGGCCCCCTCCCCACTGAACGGGCTTGTAATTTGTCAAGCTTTTGTCGTAATTTGCGAGCTTTCCGGGTCAGACACCCAAATTATTTTGCACCCCAAGTGGAAAGTTTAGATTGCATGTCTTGCAGCGCACTCACCACACCTGCCAGGCCAGACTGGCCAACACCCTTTTTCCATTCATTCAGGACTAGCTGATCATACTCTGAATGGGTTTGCCACACATCTTCATACCTGAACTGACGCGCAGTTCGGTGCTGCGGTTCCCTTAGATTCTCCCGTAGATCTACTAGCACAAAGCAGTGGTCGGACTCTGTGGTACTAATATGACGAACCAAAGTATGTGGGAATAACTAAAGGAGTTGGAGGTTTCCACAACCTCTATCAATTTTGGCTCTTACATTTTGACCACCACCTTGCCCGTTATCCCAAGTGTACTCCGCTCCTGTCCATCCCAGATCAAGGAGCGAGCAATCATCCAAAGCTTCTCTGAACGCCCTCATTTACCCTTCCGTCCGGCTCGCACGCGAGAAGTGTTCAGTAGCAAACATAGTTTCGTTAAAGTCACCGACACAAAGGCAGGCTTCGTGCTTCACAGCAAAAAGAGTGCGTAGGAATCTCCAGCTATGGTGTCTCTCCTCCACTCGCGAAGCCCCATAGAAACCTGTGACCTGCCACTCTTTTGAGTCTCGTGCATTCTTCTTGACCAACAAATCAATATGGCTCGAACTATAATTTTTCAATTCAACTTCAACATCAGTCGACCAAAACATGCCAATCCCACCACTTAAACAATTACTGTTTACCGCAAAACACCCCAAGAAACCAAGTTGGTTCCACAGGCTTTCCACTCGAATAGCCGAAATCTTTGTCTCCATCACAAAGAGGAGACTAGGCACTTCTTGCTTCACTATATTATGAAGCTCCCGAACTACCGCTGGGTTCCCAAGCCCCCGACAGTTCCAGTTTAAGCAGCTCATTGGCGCGGGCAGGGCTGCTTCGCAGCCGCTACTGAAGACTCCGAGTTACACGGAGTAGGTTTCTTTTTCTTATGTTCCCGTTCAGCGTCAGTCTCTCCATCCTCATGCATCGATGGTTCTCCACTAGGGGTGGTCGTACCAATAGTGCCATTATCCTATGAGTGAGCACTATTCGTTAGGAGAGGTAGACCCCCTCTCCTATACACCTGATTCTGTCCTTGAGGCACCCCTTTTCACTTGTTTTGAACATGATTCACTCTCAGAGGGGATGTTACCTGTGATAGCCTGGCTTAAGAGGGATGATAGACTACTCATATCAATAAGGAATTCCTTCTTTTCCGGGAGCCCATTCGGACAGAACTCCAAAGTTAAGCGTGCTCATCTTGGAGTAGCTTCGGGATGGGTGACCGACCGGGAAGTTGCACCCGGGTGCGCACGAGTGAGGACAAAGTGCACAGAAAAGACTAGTATTGATCTGTGGGGCCAGTCTTGATCCCGTCAGGAGTAGCGACCACCGGCGGGTGTGCCCGCGGTGTTACAAGTTGGTAATCAGAGCCTTCCCCGACTTAGGAGCCCCCTGCTTGATCGAATCGCTGGCATTGTTGAGTCTAATTTTTTTTGAGTCTTATAGGATTATATATATATTAGAGAGTAGGATTCTTTTTACTCCTCAGTCCCTTCGTCGCTCTGGTGAGGTCTCCTGACGTAGATTGACTCTTCTCTCCTCAAATTTCACTAATTTTTTTTAGGATCACGCGGGTATGTTGGAATTATTTTGATGGTTTTGTGATGAGAACATTGTTCTTGGTGCCTCCTGACATTTAGGGGTTGTGGCAGTGTCCCGGGGAGTTGAGCTCTGAGGTGTTGTCGTCACAATTTTATCATTGCAGTTCTGGAATACCTGAGTTTCACCGACATCGAAAATCTCTTTTATGTTGTTGTTGGTGAGATAACCTCCACGCCACCCAGTACTGGGGCGGGAGTTGGGGAGTATTGCCATAACTCGTATAACGGATGCTTTTCGAAGGTTGAGGTAAATGATTTCCGAAGGTTTCTTGGTTATGTGTTGAAGGATGGATACAACTGGATGTAGGTATTGTTAGTTTGGGTGAGATATTATGCTTCCCAAGTATCCCCAAGACCTGATTGCATAACCAGAAAGTTTCGGGAGTTTATAAGTGGGAATTCAAGTAGCTCTTAGGATATCTTTCCGACAGATGTATGATATGAAATTGGGGTTCGACGTTTAGTGGTCCGCCTATCCACAGTTGGTTTTACAGTGGTCTCGTTGTGTCTTAAAGAGTCCTTGGCTATGCTGACTCGGGGACGCTTCGTATGTCATGTGCACTACCTTGTACATGATGGTGCTGTACGATCGAGCCCGTGTGGGCCCCACCACGAATACTTCGGACGAAATCTCTATCATATGTTTGTTCCGGCTTATTTTGCAAGCCAATCCTTTGTTTTGTTTTCATTGTGGTCTTTGAGTTGCTTCGAAGTCAAATGTTGATTCCATAACTTTCCTAAGCGGTGTTCTCATACTCCTATGTGAATACAAATCCTTCTTGATCTTCGAGTTTGCCATCTCATTTTCTTCTGAACCGGTGTGTCTCTCTTCAAGTGGATCTGATCTTTTTCAACATCCGCAAGATCAACTGAGTTTTCGTCAACGGTGTTTGTTTCATCCGTCTCCAAATTGTCTTTGTTTTCCCACCCTTTTTCTTCAAGGACTCAGATTTCTTAATCAAGTATCCTTTTTATTGATGTGCAGTCTCTCAATTCTTTCCCGTCAATATTCTTATCCGGTGATTATCAGGAAGATACTAACGGAGCTTCAAGTTTATCATTTTTGTTCTTTTTCTTATCCGGTGGATTTAATTCAAGCTTCGATGATCATATCATTTTCCTCGTTTCAAATGCTTTCTCATGCCGGTGCACCTCTTAATCATCCGCTCCTCGCTATTCATTTGTTCCGGAGTGCTGAAGATATCTCGAAGATTCGTGTTTTCCATTCTTAATCCGTTCAAGCTATTTCGAGATTGTTATCTCATTCAAGCCATTTAATTCAACTGGTGCATTCTCCTTTTCAAGTAATCATTCCAACGGTGTTTGTCTTGAGTGGGCCCTAACCCACAGGTCTTTTTCCAGGATCTTACCTGACTCTTCTTATTTTCCCGGAGCCATCCTCAAATTCTTTTCGAAGTTTGACGAAGAATGAATTATCATCAGTCAAATGGCTTCTCTAAGATCTTTCAAATTCTTTTCATCGTTGACTCAACCTTTCTATTCTTCTTTCCGGAGTGTATCAACAATTCATGGTGGTGTTTCTCATCGTCATTCTCAACATTTGAAGACCCAAGAAGAGTTTCCACTCCAAATCTTACCCATTCTTCCAAAGATGCGATCCTCAACTTGTTGCCATCCTCTCATAATTGTTTTCGGTTGTGAGAATTCTTTTCACCCATCCGGAACAATTCATGAGTCTTTTCAGTTTGATTCTCCGAAGGCCATCATTTCGGGATTATTCATTCCAGCTTTCAGCTCTCATTCCCCAAATCTTACCGGTGCATCATTCATGTTCTCTAATCAGTTCATGATAATCTTTGTTCCCTTGTATCTAAATTCCTTCAAGTATCTTCATTCGTTTTCCAATTCTTCCCGGTGAATTGTGCCTATGCTATGTTCATTTTTAATTCTTACGGTGGTTCGTTCAAGAGTTCTCTTCCTTCGTTATTATACCAATTCATTCGTTGTTTCAATCCTTCCGGTGGTTCGTTGAAGAACTTCTCAAGTTTTGTGCTATATCTACCTTAATCCTTTCTACGAGAATAAGTGGTATGCCAAATCCGTTGCTTCATCAATTTAAATTGGTGAAGGATATGCATAACATAATTCTTATTCTTGTTCATCCAAGTGATTAATTCCTTATTCCGAAGGCTCATCAAATTCTCGGTTTCAATTGTTTCATCTTTTCTTTTCTGGAGTTCCAACCACTCTCAATTACATCACCACGAAGATTCATCTAAATCATTGCAAGGATTCACCTTGTGTTTTCAACTTCAATTTCCTTATATCATCCTTTTATGACCGGAGTTCTTCATGGAGGCTCTACATGACGGCTCGTCAAGGATTTAATTCCTTCTCGAAGTACTCATCAAGATTCTTTTCAGAGGAGCTCAAGTATTCTTCATCTTGCATTCCGAAGTGCTATTATTTCTATCTTATCTTTTCAGGTGGTGTTATGTCACTCTTGACAATTTCCCTTCGTGTTTCATGATTCACAAGTTGTTAAGAATGAGATAATTAAACCCACCAATATCTTCATTGGAGTTATCTTGGGCTATATTTCACCTAAAGTTTTCCCTAAGGATTGTTGCTAATTATGGTGTTTATAAATGACTCAAGGCCTTCATTTATCCTTTCGGTGAGATAAGTTTCTCGTCTGCTTGTTCTTATCAATCCAATCTTTTGTTTCTGTAGTGGCAGAATTTCGCCTCAATTTTGAGAAGTTTTCCATAAGCCCACTACAAGTTTATTCGTTTCGTTGTTGGTTTTTCGAACAACTTCGAAATATCTTTCTTGGAAGGGTGCTTTCCAAGCTCACTCATGACAGAAGTTGTCATTTTCTTCTCCATTCTTTTTCCATTGACCGATATTCTTTCTTTCTTCCGGAGGCATTGTGATGTTGCTCTCTTCAACCCATCTTCTTGTTTTGTCAGGATCGTGTTCTTTTCATGCTTATCCATTTAACCGGAGTGTTGTGTCCTATGCTCAAGTTCTTTTCATCTTATCAAGTCTTGCATCACTTTTCAACCGGAGTGCTGCCCGAATTTGTTCTTCCTTGTTCCTCTTTCCTAACGGAGTGTTTTCAACTTCGTTCATCTCCATTGTATTCTTTTCTCGAAATTGTTTAACATCTCAAGGTTCTTTGGTTTCACTCGTTTGTCAAAGAAGCAACTTTGTTTTACCTCTTCATATTTCGTTTTTTCTCCGGTGCCTTCCTAGATCTCGGGACGAGATCCTCTTGTAGTGGTGGAGTGTTGTGACGCCCCGAGACCGTTGCGCCAGGTGTCTTCCAGTTATTCGCTGTTGTTACCGTGTCTTTCATTTGCATGTTGCATCTTGCCATGTCACCATCCGCATTGCATCATCATGTTTTCAAAACTTGCATCCGTCCGGGTTCCCCCGTTCTCTCTGCTATCCGTTCTAAGTCCAACCACCCTTGCACGCGCCCGCGGCATGTCCGAAATATTATTTTATAGTGGCCGAAAATGTTCTCGGAATGGGATGAAATTTTGCGTGCGGTGTTGTTTTGTTGCCGGTAGGCCGGCTGCCAAGTTTCATCGCATTCGGAGTCCGTTTGATGCCCCAACGGATAACTATAGCGACAATATAGTCGGTCTTACGTCAGATGTTTTCGGTCTCCGAAAACTGCTGCCGGGCCCTCTCTCTCTCTTCTCTCCTCTCAGCCTCGCCACAGCCCACCTAGTCCATCTACCTACCCCTCTTCACGTCCGGAGCCGTCCGATGCGATCACACGGTCCGAAAACCCCTCTTTGCACAGTGCACCGACCCCTCATGTGCGCGTCCGAAACTTCCCCGGACCCGACCCAGGCAGTCGTCACCGTTGGGTCCAGATCATCCCCAAACGTCTATAAAACATCTCCGTTTTATTATCTGGACTCCCTAAGCTTTTTATTTCACAACCATCCGATTCCGATCAGAGGGACTGAGGTAGCCCCTAACCTAATCTGTGATGTATATATAGTCCACCCTTAGTCATTTTGGACAAACCCTAAAAATCTAGGGACTTTGTCCCGTCGAGCCGCCTCCCCGCATCTACCTCGGGATCCCCTTCTCCTCATTTTTCCTCCGCCCACCAACGGGAGCCCGAGCTCCTTCTCCCAGACCCCGAGCACTCGATCCACCTCGTCGGTGCCTCCTCCTCCAAATTCGATCGGGAGAGGAGATCCCGATCTGAAGCTTCCTTGCGCCCGTGCCAAGGCCTCGCCTCTTCCTCCTCTGCCCGACACCCACCGTCCTTGCAGTCTCCAGTAGCCTCCCGTTGCCGCGACCCCGTTCGCCTCATTGGGCCGAAGCTCGCCGTCGCCGGCGACAACAACATTGTCGTCGCCCTCCATCTTCATCGTCGCGCCGCTCGTGCTCCTCCGAACTGTCCAGCTGCAGCAACAAACCCCGACCTCCCCTGCTCCTTCTATTTCCCTTTCCTCCTCAGTCTCCCTCTTTCTTATGCCGGTCCTCCTCTCTCTCTCTCTCAGGTACCTTGGACCGCTCATGAACGCGAGCTCCGTTGCCGCCGGGAACGAGTCCCTCCACCCGGATCCGACGCGGCCCGTGTCCTCGGCCTCGTCCCCGCCTCCAGGGCTCTGCGCCGCCCACAGGAGACCACCTGCGCCGCCCTGCCAAGCCCATCGAGTCCGCCATGGCCGTCCGAACCCCACTGCTGCGTCTCACTGCCGTTGAGGCCTCGACTCCGCCCAGACCCCACCTGGCACCGCGGCCTTCGCTTTCCTCGCTGCCACCAAGTCCCTCTGCAGCTCCTTTGCTCGTCGCCGCTGCTGCCCTTGCCTCGTCTGAACCTCCGTCCCCGCCGCCAAGTCCATTGCTGCCTCCCCTGCTTCTGTGTGTGAACACGGAGGATGAGGACGACAGCGCCAAGTCCTGCCACCGCCAAGGTCCGGCCGGTTCCCGCCGATCTCGTCGCTGGAACCTCGTGCATCGCGTCTTCTGCCTCGCCATCAGTCTATCGCTGCCTCTATTCTTCAGAGACGAGCGGCGCTAGATGCGGCCTGCCTCCTACGCGCGTGGGCCGCGACCTCTCCAGCCCATCATCACCAGCGCTCCAAGGCCCAGCCGCGGCCTACCAGCTCCTCCACCAACCGACCCATGCGGCCTGGTGAGCACCCAGATCCAGTGCCCCTCCTGTACACGGTTGGGCCAGCCAGTTTCGGCTCGCTTACATTTTTTTTCCAGATTGATGAATTTATCTATTATCCAGTGTTTTACAGATTTGCAGTTTAGCGCCTAAACTTCATGCATTTCATAACTCCACAACCGTGCATCGGATCTAAATAATTTATATGTAACTTGACTAGAATTTCATCTAGTTTCATAATAACCAACTTTCATGCATGTTTAAAATGTTTAACTTGTTGTTTGTGTTAATTTTGCATTATGCCATGTTAAAATGATTTAATTCATAACTAAATAACCGTAGCTCCAAACCTAATAATTTTTATATGTAAATGGGGTAGAAAAATGCCTAGTTTAACATGGTGTACTTTCTTTGCATGTTTAACAACTCTAAAATTTGGTTTAGGGCAGAACATGACCAATCCTAATATATGCATATGGGGATTTACCGGAATTGTTGTTTGTTGTTTCGGCCTCATTTAAACTTGCCTAGATAGGTAGTTTTACTTTGCTTCACCTCTTGCCATGTTAATCAACATTTAATATTGTTGGGTACATAAACGAGATCGAACTAAATAACTTGAATGTGGTGTTCCGTCAATGTGCAACTCGTTGCTTTTTGGGCTCCACTTAACTTGTAGTGTTGTTTGTGCATTTTGCCATGCCATGCTTCATTAAACCGGACATGCATCATACTTGGTTGTGCATCATGCCATGTTGATGTGATGGTTGTTTACTATGTTGTTTGCTTCTTTCCGGTGTTGCTTCTTCGGGTTAGTTCCGATAACATTGCGTTTGTGAGGATCCGTTCGACTACGTCCATTTGTCTTCTTCATGGACTTGTTCTTCCTTGCGGGATCTCAGGCAAGATGACCATACCCTCGAAATCACCTCTATCTTTGCTTGCTAGTTGCTTGCTCTTTTGCTATGCTGCGATACCTACCACTTGCTATATCATGCCTCCCATATTTCCATGTCAAGCCTCTAACCCACCTTGTCCTAGCAAACCGTTGTTTGGCTATGTTACCGCTTTGCTCAGCCCTCTTATAGTGTTGTTAGTTGCAGGTGAAGATGGAGTTTGTTCCATGTTGGAACATGGATATTGTTGGGATATCACAATATCTCTTATTTTAATTAATGCATCTATATACTTGGTAAAGGGTGGAAGGCTCGGCCTTATGCCTGGTGTTTTGTTCCACACTTGCCACCCTAGTTTCCGTCATACCGGTGTTATGTTCCTTGATTTTGTGTTCCTTACGCGGTTGGTTGTTATGGGAACCCCTTGACAGTTCGCATTGAATAAAACTCCTCCAGCAAGGCCCAACCTTGGTTTTACATTTGCACTAGCAACCTGTCACCTTCCCTTGGGTTCTGCAGACTCAAGGGTCATCTTTATTTTAACCCCCCCGGGCTAGTGCTTCTCTAAGTGTTGGTCCGAAACGGGCAGCTTGCGAGGCCACCTCGGGGAAACTTGAGGGTTGGTTTTACTCGTAGCTTGACCTATCCGGTGTTGCCCTGAGAACGAGATATGTGCAGCTCCTATCAGGATGTCGGCGCATCAGGCGGCTTTGCTGGTCTTGTTTTACCATTGTCGAAATGTCTTGTAACCAGGATTCTGAGACTGATCGGGTCTTCCCGCTAGAAGGAATATCCTTCGTTGACCATGAGATCTTGTGGTGGGCTAAGTTGGGACACCCCTGCAGGGTTTTGAACTTTCAAAAGCCGTGCCCGCGGTTATGGGCATATGGGAATTTGCTAATATCCGGTTGTAGATAACTTGCCACTTAACTTAATTAAAATGCATCAACTGCGTGTGTAGCCGTGATGGTCTCTTTCCGGCAGAGTTCGGGAAGTGAACATGGTTCTTGTGTTATGCTTGAACGTAAGTAGTTTCAGGATCACTTCTTGATCGCTTCTAGTTCACGACCGTGCTTTGCTTCTCTTCTCGCCCTCATTTGCGTAAGTTAGCCACCATATATGCTAGTGCTTGCTACAGCTCCACCTCACTACCTTTTCCTACCCATAAGCTTAAATTATCTTGATCGTGAGGGTGTGAGATTGCTGAGTCCCCGTGACTCACAGATCACTTCCAAAACCAGTTGCAGGTGCCGATGATACCAGTGCAGATGACGCAGCTGAGCTCAAGTGGGAGCTCAATGAAGATCGTGTTTGTTGTTTTGTTTCGTTTCCAGTTGATCAGTAGTGGAGCCCAGTCAGGGCGATCGGGGATATAGCATTAGGGGTTGTCTTTCTTTATTTGGTTCCGTAGTCGGACCTTGATTGTATTCTGGATGATGTAATGTTATATTTATGTATTGTTTGAAGTGGCGATTGTAAGCCAACTCTTTATCCCTTTCTTATTCAGTACATGGGATGTGTAAAGATTACCCCTCTTGCGACATGCCTACCATGCGGTTATGCCTCTAAGTCGTGCTCCGACACGTGGGAGATATAGCCGCATCGTGGGTGTTACAAGTTGGTATCAGCTCCACCCTTCGGTGTAGTGCTCGACTGTCTAGTTTCAGCTTTTTTGCTCTAAGCAGTAGACTGCTCCCGCGACGTCAAACCCTCACCCAACGTGTTCCTCTTCCTGTCCTCAGGAGATCGCAAGCCTCTCCCAAAAGGGAGATCACCATTAGCCTCTCGTGTTCCAGGCGTTGGACAATACAAATCCGAGTGACCCAGATGACCACAAGAAAAGCAGAAGCATGGCACGTTTTCATACAGAATATCATACAAATTAGTGCACCTCCTTCTTTTTGACTCAATCAAAATCCATCTCCTTAGGGGCTTGTCCACATCAATGGTGACCCTAGCCCGCAGGTATCCTGCCATGTGATCAAACTGAACAGATGTGGCGTTTCTACCAATCTGCCCCGCTATTGATTTGCTCCACTTGTCATCTCGAAGATTAAAGGGAAGATTCATGACTCTCGCCCATAACTGCAGCTTGTCAAACCTCAATTCAGACGGTCGCATACACTCATCAAATTCCGAGAGGATCACAACATTCTTACTGACATGCCATGGTGAGCCCTCCCACACCCGATCACGGTCTCGTTGCGTGGCAAACTCCGCCACAAAAGAATTTTCTCCCACAGATCTGAAGGCTAATCCTTTAGGGTTTCCCCTTGCAGGACGGAGGGTATTGGTGATAGTGTTGATGTGGAATATGTTGCGATGAAGGATCTTACCCGCCACCAACCACTTCTCCTGATCTCCCTCCTCTAGATCGTCTAGGACTAGAGGCGTTGCCTCCTCATCGGTGATATCAAGTTTCCCCGGCGCCTCAGCCAACTTTGCCCTAGCCACCCCCGACAACAAGGGTGTCTTCCCCTTCTCCAGATTAGAAGACAACACCATCTCCTATCCGATCGCCATCACGCCCCATCGAGAGATCAACGTGCGCCGCCGCGGTGCCACCCTAACCATAGTCGCCCGTCGCCAGGCTCCAGGTTTTTCGGGGGAAGTTTTATTTGCTCCCTATCGGATTGACCTCTAGGCGGGGTCCGATGCTGATCCCACGGCTCGCTGCGGACCTTCTGGACGGGCGACCGCTTTGCTGACATATACTATTTGCAACGTGAGTTTCAAGTGGACGCGTATTTTATCTATTTTTTTGTTTGGGTTGGTCGTCCGTTCATCGTTCGTGTGTGTTAGACTGATGCACCCAGTTGACCGACTTAATTCTCATCCACGCAAAAAACAATTTAAATTTAGGGTTTTTATCATTTATGTCACTGTGTTTCATTATTCAGTTTTGCCCCTACGAATTTTAACTGCTCAAAAATGACATCGCTTCGTTAGGCACAATCTCAAAAATGCCATTAGACACCATTATTATCAGCTTTAATCTCATTTGTCATGCTATAATGACCAAAATACCTATAGACCAATATGTCAGCTCTCTCTATCCCACTACGGTGAAGTGTGGGTCCCACTTGATCCCAACAATGTTCTTAGAGAAACTCCAATGGGCCGACCCATTTCGTCCGCTAGCGTCCATTTGGGTCGGCGCGAACACAAAAGACGGCCCAACGCGCCGACCCAAACGGACGCATGTCCGCTTGGTGTTCACATGGCAACCCATTCCCGACCCAATTTTGAGCCGGATTTACGTCGGCGCGGACACCGATGGACATGGGCGCCTACTCCTCTCCTCGGGCCCGCTGGTCGATGGCAGCCACCACCATTTCCCTCCATTTCCCCCAAAAACCCTCTCGCCCACGCGCGCCCTCGTCGCACACCCGCCATGGACGACGACCTCGACCTCGATGCCGCCACCGGCCTCGCCTCCCTTGCCTCTTCCGGCAAGACGACCGCCCCCTCCGGCAAAGGCAAGCCTCATGCCCCACGCAAGACCGCCGCCGCGTCCAAGCCAAAGAAGGCACTGACGCCCAAACAACAGGCAAGGGAGTCGGCCAAGAGGAAGGGCTGGAAGCAAGCCGCAGACGCGAGGGATGAAGCCATCGCGGCTACCGCCGTTGCCGCCACCGCGCAGCAGGAGGTCACCACCGCCCGCCTCGCGGCGACAACAAGGGAGGCGTTCTCCATGCTAGGGTTAAACCCTAGCCAACACAGCCTCCTCAATGCGGCCGTCACCGCGGCCAGCACCGGCTCATCAGCGTTCCCTCGGATGGTGCTGCCCGACTCGCCTGCGCATCGGCTTGCAACCCGATCCCCGGCTTCCACTTCTACCCGCAGGCCTCCCGCCTCTCCGGGGAGTGCTCGCCCGACGTGAGCATGGTCATGCCTTCCACGCTCGTGCCCGCGCCTATCAACCTCAACGCCACCCCGGTGGCTAGTGGCTCGTCATCTGGAGGCGCGAGGAAACGCGTACGGTAGATGCCGGCCGGCGTGCTCCCGAACGCCTTCAACCTGTTCGAGGGAATGTCGTCCGCCATCGACGAGGACTACATGCAGAACCTCATCTTCAAGGGTGGTGCGCCAGCCGCTGGCTACGATCCCGAGGAGACCCAAAGCCAAGACGGTCGCGGTGCGTTCATGCCGGCCACTGGCTATGATCCCGATCAGGCGGCCTTGATGCGTGATCAGGTCGGCATGGACCTGGACGGCTTCCCACTCGACCATGAGTTCCCGGACGACTACGGGCAAGAGGAAGAGGACGAGATCGACATCGAAGTGGAGCCTTTGTTCGAGGACGAGCTCGCCAACCAAGCCACCGGTCCTAAGCCGAAGCGCAAGAGCAAGCGCATGAAGGTATACACGGCTGTCGAGGACAAGCTTCTTTCCGAGTGTTGGTGATACATTGGACAAGACCCCAAGACGGGCGCTGAACAAAAGCATTCAACCTTTTGGATTCATGTCCACCGGGAGTTTCATGAGCTCAAGAAATTTCTGCCTTACCAAATTGTGAGCACGCGCGGGTGGGTATCCTTTTCCAAGCGATGGAGGGTGATCCAACAAGAGTGCAACAAGTTTTGTGCCACTCTTGAGAGTGTCAAGGCCCTCCCCATGAGCAGCATCGGCATGCAAGACATGGTGTGCTAGCAAGCCGCCCTCTTTTGTGTCATCAAGTTCATGCTTGCGTGCTCATTTGCATATCATTTGCCCATATGCTTGCATGGAACACATTTTGTAGGCATTTCAAGCTTTGGAGGCATTCAAGGTCCAACACAGTGGCAAGTGCTTCAACCTCTCCCATTGCTTTCGGGTCATCAAGGACGAGGAGAAGTTCAAAATTGGTCGTTGTGGGATCCCTTCCCGCCTTCAGTTTGGGGGAATAGGACCAAGGCCACTATAAATATAGGTTAGTCACCTCCATGGAAGGGGGGCATCGAACCGAGCCATCCGATCCTTACTAGCTCACAAGAACACACCTCCTGAGGTGGTTCTTCCTCTGTACTAGTTCATCCTCAGCCCACCTCAAGGCTAATCCACCACAAAGCAGGAGTAGGGTATTACACCGCAAGGTGGCCCGAACCTGGGAAAACTGCCTTGTTCCTTTCCTTTCCAATTCATCAAGCTAGGCCATGAGATCGACAAGTTGGCATACTGGGGAGATCTAGTTCTTCGCACGCACCCTAGTGTTTGAATCTTTCTTGGGTCCGCGGAGCCCCGAATCCGACATTTGGCGCGCCAGGTAGGGGTGTGTCGGAGCCTCTCTCTCATCAGTCGATCTGCCACCATTCCGCCGACCTGATGGCTGATGCTCATCGAGTTCGTGCTGAGCGTCGGGCTGCCCTCGCCGCCCGTGTCGCCCATATGGCACCTACGGGCGATGGTGCCCCCCGTCGTTCCCCACCGCCTAGGGCCAACGCCGCCACCGGCCCCGCGACCCACAGCAGCAAGCTTCGTCACTGCAGCCTTCTGTGCCGCGTGATGGACGTGCCGCCACTCCGTTGCTGACCCCGGCGGCCGCTTCATCGTCCCATGCTCGTCGCGGGCTGGCGAACGCGCAGGCAGCGCTATTCATGGCGTGCGAGCTCCTGTGCTACCGCCCAACCTACGACCTCTACGAGGATTGGCTGGACCGCATCGCCGAGCTTGTTAGCGTCGCTGGAGAGGCCCACTGGTACAATGACGTCCTAAACAAACGGTTTAAAACCCCTTTCTGCGGCGGCATTGGGAACCGTCTCCAAGTGAGTGTGGGCGATAGGGGGGTCCTTCCCACACGACCCAGAAATCGTCGGGGTAGGCCCTCCTGGGACCCAGGTTGGGGCCGTGTGCGATCGGGTGAGGCATGGAAACCCAAATCATTTCCGTAGGTATGTACATCCCACACGGTGAATCCCAGAAATCATTTCCATAGGTATGTACATCCCACACGGTGAATCCTAGAAATCATTTCCGTAGGTATGTACATCCCACACGGTGAATCCCAGAAAATCATTTCCGTAGGTATGTACATCCCACACAATTCTTTGTGTGGAAACTTTTGTGCATGGTGGCCTAACGCAAACAGTTTGCTGCCGGAAGCCGTGTGTGATTGTTAGTTGATCGAACACGCCTACTTCTAGAAACCGTGTGGGTTGTTTGAGTTCATCGCCCAAGGTGCTGTCTGAGTAACCGTTTGCAATAGAAAACCCCAATAAGCAGGGTAATTAGCCTGTTATTGATAATCCATGTACTAATCAAACTGATATTTCTTATAAAACACGCCAAATATTTCATATCCGTATAAAAGCAACCAGGATTTCACAATCGAATTACATCAGATAGCTTCGGCACTCAGTTAAGCCATTACACAACAGCACCAAGTTTCATATGCAGCATCAAAAACCTTTGGAAAGTAGCATCATACATGGTAAATAGACAGATGAATCTCATTTGGGAAACTGCAGAAGTGGAAGGCAAATATTGAGCCTTCAGTGATGTTGAATGTCCTTGCAACTTTAGGCCAGTGGCTATGGATAATTGCCCGCCCAACCTTTGTCCTCTTCAGCAAGACTTCAATATTGTACCGTGGGTGTTGAATGAATACCTTCCTCGCCTCTTGACCATGCAGGTGGTTTGCGAGGTAATCATCGGTGAACTGCTTTGAAAAGTACTGAAAACAAAGCTATGCATAAATCGCTATTGTAAATTTTGAAATGGTGCAAGGGGTAAAAACAGGGCAAAAGAGTTGGTACCATCCTATAGTTGACCAATGTCTTCTTCATTGTGCAAACAAAGATCTTGCTGTTATTCGTCACAAGTTTCTTCATCCTAACAATCTTTCTGAGTTTCTTGACTTGACTGATATTCATGGACATCTCATTTCCCCATATGCAAAATGGGTTGAACAGTGGGTTTAAGCCTCTAACAGCAGGACCTACATGTGCAATAACAAATTGTAAGAAACCTAAATATTAGAATGATTCCTGCAACTGCACAATAATGTGCTATTAGCCAAAGGACCCTGCTTGAACAAACCTCGATGGTAAACCATAGTGTCTCCCATTGTTTCCCTGCAACACACATAAGGAAGATCTTGATCAGGTTAAGTGAGAGTTGCCATACTATCAGTAGAATATGTATTGAGTACAGCCAAATTCGATAGGTGTCACATGCATAACAATACAAAGTTGCACCCACAGCAAATGAAAATCAAATTGCAGAACTGAACCAAATAGTTAAATGGACAGCAGACCAAATGAACCAAAATATTTAACTGAGCACGACATTGCAGAATAGAAACATGTACTAGAAGATAAGACAGTTAAAAAAACAAAGAATGCTTGAGAACAGTACTACGGAATGTAGCAATTGTTGGACCAAAGTGTTAACTGAACATTACATTTCAGAGGACCAAACTGTTAACTAAACATCGGATTGCATATTAACATTATAGAGGACAAATCACTAGAAGGCACTAGCGGTGGCCTCGAGAAAACATCACGAACTATATTTTAAAGTAGACAACCACGCGGCGGTGTCGATGGTGGCCTCGAAGATGAGGTGCTCCTCCAAGATCTAGCGGTCGATACACATGGCAGCCATAGTGACCTCGTTCGTGCGTGCGGCCGCATGCTACTCAGCTCCACGTTATACTGCGTGTAAAATGGTTGTGGGCGGCGCTTAATTGGAGGAGGGGGGCAGTGATTTCGATGGAAGGTGTCGCTCTGTCAGTCGAGGCATGTGGGACAGGAAAGAAGGAGGATGGTGTGGGTGGGGTGTGGATTACCTGACCATATCGACGAGGCCACGTGGCAAGAAGAAGGGTCGGCAGTGAGGAGGCGGCGCTGCAAGAAGAAGGGTCATGGGCGAGGAGGCGACGCTGCAAGAAGAAGGGTAGCCGGCGAGGAGGCGGCGCTGCAAGAATAAGTGTAAGTGCATCTAGTGCCCCTTAGTGATTTTGGTGTATTGAAGACTTATAGGTTAAGGGACTAATATGTTTGTGAGTGTACATAGGTCTATAAGTCTATGAGGAGTTTGATATTTACCGAGAAAGTCGACCCCTAAAAATGAATGTCTTCGACTAAAGACTTTGGACTTCTGAAGACTTTCTGAAGACTTTCAAAGTGAAGAAATTGGTGTGACCGTGAAGACTTGATATTCATACGAGGAACATGAAGCGTGAAGGCTTTTGTTTTCGTAGTTTCATTTTCTCTTTATTGAGTCATAGGAAACACCATACTGTTAAAGGGGGTCGAGGTAAAACTAAGGAAAAGTTTCCAAGTGATGCTCGTCTCAAAATCCTAAACCTACCAATCCCTTCGAGTGAAGCCATTGGAAATCTCATACAGTTCAGTCATTTCTTCAGTGACATAGATGAAGATCTTCTGGTCTCTGAGGAATTTGTTCTGACTGAGTTAGGAATTCACCAGTGCGGATTACCTACAAGTGAGAAACATGATAGCCCTGAGGAATTTGATAGTCAAATTTCCGACCATTGCTGTGCTACGCACCAGCTATCCCAAAATATCTACCCACCTAACAGTCATATCATTGAAGGGCATTTATGTATTATCATGTCAGGCTGCTCCCTAAGCTATAAATAGCCGCCCCCTACAACCACTAGCTGGTTGGCTGCTCCACAAGAAACTAACACTTGTCATTAAGAGCATTCCATCCTCCAAGGACTTTGAGCGAAAATCATCAAGTGGAAAAACCCAAAACCCCAAACCAAACACCTACAAACCAAAGTGATTGAGCATCACTGAAGAGATTATTCTTGTGGGGAACCGACGCTTGTTACCTTTGAGGACTGTGCATCCTCCAGACGGTTAGGCATCATGGTCTAGAGCATCCAAGAGGAATTGTGGATCGCCGAGTGATCGAGTCTGTGAAGGTTTGGAAGTCACCTAAAGACTCACCATGAGTGGTTGGACGAGGTTTGTGTGACCTTATTTCAAAGAGAATACAGTGAGGACTGTGTGTCCTCAGGTTTAAATACCTAGCCGCTCTAACCAGACGTACAACTGTCACAACAGTTGGAACTGGTCTACCAAATCATTGTCTTCACCAAGCTTACTGGTTCTATTTCCTCAACCCTTTCATTTCCTCATTACTGTGTTGTGCCCTTGTTCATATCTGTTTGAAGGCTTTGACTGAAGACTTTCTCAATTTCCTCAGTCCAATTTCTTCAGTCTGTTTGTCTTCATCCTGTTTTATCCCGTGCTTACGCTTTCTGTACTCTGTGTTTATTTTCATTTCATCATGATATCCATGTTTATGTTATGTCATGTATGCATCTGAGTACTTATTCCGCTACAAGTAGTTCTCCGCTGAGGAATTTCCTCACCCAGAAATTCCTCAGTGAAGAATTCATAAAAATCACCTAGTCACCCCCCTCTAGTCGACTTAACGCACTTTCAATTGGTATCAGAGCAAGGTACTCCCTTGTTCTGTGTGATTTTGGTTTAACCGCCCAGAGTTTTATTTATGTCGATCGCATGAATGAAGACAGTGACATGCCCCATCTTTGACGGTCATGATTATCCCAAGTGGAATGCCATGATGAAGAAGCGCCTCATGGTGATGAACAACAAACTTTGGACCGTCACTGAGATTGGTATTACTGACCTATGCAAGATGGCGGAGGCTGATGATATTCGCAAGTACATTCTACTTAACCTCACGGCGAAAGACATCATCTGCTCCGACTTGTCGCAAAATCAGTTAAGGAATGTTATGCATCTCTGCCATGCGAAGCTCATTTGGAACCGTCTATCTGAGGTCTATGAAGGTCATCGAACTCATCATGATACCTGGTTTGGGTAATTCATGGAATCATGCAAGGCTATGACATTCAATTCGGAATCATCATCCTCTTCACCATGCCTTATGGCAAAAGGTGCCAAGGTAACGGAATGCTATCTATCTGAGTCTAGTGATGATGAATCTGGTGATGAATTTGGACCCCAACTATACCAAACTTGCTTCCCTTGCCACTAAAAAATAAAGAGTTTTGGAAAAATTTCAAAACATGTTGGATGAGAGTGATGATATGCTGGGTGAAGAAATGAATCAGTCAAAAGCTTTGGCTGAGAGTCTTTAGAGACTTCAGACCAAGTTTGATAACCTTCAGAGTCATCATAACACTCTCTTATCTGATCATGAGAAGCTTTCTTATGAATTTCTTCAAAGAAAGCAAGATCTTGAACAGTTAAGAGTGAGTTATGAAGATCTTCAGAAGGAGCGTGATTCATTACTTGCTCAACAAACCAGCCCTGCTCAGGAAGAGTTTAATCCTCCATGTTTGAAGTGCATTGAACATGAATCTGCTAATTCTTCACCTGAAAGTTCAAATGCTTCTACTGCTACAAATTCTTCAACTATCTCTGCTATCACTAATTCCTCATCTGAGGATGCTGCTAGTATCACTCACCATGTAGGGCTGAAGGAATTGTATGTGACAGGCATGTACAAAATCCTCAAAGGGCATCAGGCTCTTTGTGATGTGCTTAAGAAGCAAATCCTCAACAGGAACCCTAGGAAAGAGGGTATTTCCTGTGAGAGGAAACTCAATGCTGATGGGACCTATTGGAAACCTGAGCAGTATCCCAAAACCTCATGGGTTGCTGCAAAGGGACCTTTAGTGGATCCATCTACTTTATCTGGCTTTACATGTGAATCTTCACATTCTTCTGATGAGTCATTTGACTCCAACTACAAGCTATTCAAAAATCAGAATGGTGAAGTATTTGCTAGATATGTTGGCACTAACTGCAGGAACGGTCCTCCTCTGAAGAAAATCTGGGTTCCCAAAAGGTGCCTTGAAAGTCTTCAAGTGAATGTCATCATGACACCACCTGTGAAGAATAGGAACCCTAGATCAAATTCTTCATATGGATCCAAGTCCTCATATGGACCACATTCCTCACATGGATCAAAGTCCTCATATGAACATCATCGTGCTAACTCCTCTATTTCGTGGGGAAAGACTAAGGATTATGGATATGTGCACTATTCTTCAAATCATTATGTTCATAAATCCTCAAAGAATTTCTCTGCTTACTCATATGCTTACCCTAACCCCTCTTATGCGAAACGAAGTGGATTGGCATCTATGCCACCTATTCTCTTATGGAGCTCGCAGAATGATGAACTCTTTGCCACCCCTTCAGATGTGGGTGGTGAAGAAAAAGAACTAATCTCTTATGCAGGGTCAGGTCTCCAGACATACTTAAACGTATGAAGAATTTGCTAGAGACCTGAATATGCTTGGAAGGACGCAAGCTAATCATGAAGAAATGAATTTTCATTTCCCACGTCCTCACACTGCTATATCTGTTCTATTGCTTGATGAAATTGATCCGATGAATTTGATGTCATATTCTTCACTAATGAAGTATATGAGTTCGTAAACTGCACTAATTCATCTGCAGGATGATCAACCCAAAGCCACTGAGTGGGTCCTCGACAGTGGATGTACAAATCACATGACTGGTGACAAGAATCTATTAATGGATGCTCCCTTATCTCCATCGCATCTGAAGCATATCACCTACGCAGACAAAGGCAAAAGAAAGGTATTGGGTCTAGGTAAGGTTGCAATCTCAAAGGATCGACACATGGACAAAGTCATGCTTGTCGAGTCCTTAGGGTTCAACATCATGTCTGTCTCAATGCTTTGTGATCTTGATATGGTTGTTGTCTTTGGCAAGTATCGTTGTGTTGTGATCATGGAAGCTGACAATTCCAAAGTCTTTGAAGGCTTTAGGAGAGGAGATTTGTATATTGTTGATTTCTCTACAGGACCACAACCTGCTACATGTCTACTTGCAAAAGCTTCAGAAGGCTGGCTATGGCATCGACGACTTGGTCATGCTGGGATGAGGAACTTACACACGCTCGCGAAGAAAAAGCATGTCATTGGCATCGAGGGTGTCAAATTACTCAAGGACCATTTGTGTGGAGCTTGTGAAGCTGGAAAGATGACCAAGGCCAAGCATCTCTCAAAGACCATCATGACTACCACTCATCCATTTGAATTGCTTCACATGGATCTCTTTGGCCCTACTCACTATGCCACATTTACTAATGCAACATCTTTATATGGCTTTGTCATTGTTGATGACCATGCTTGATATACATGGGTGCATATCATCACTTATAAAACTAAAGTGCAGGAAGTCTTCAAAAGATTTTCCTCGAGGGCTCAAACCAACTTTGGTGTGAAGATCAAGCACATTAGAAGTGACAATGGAACTGAGTTCAAGCACACCGGTCTCGATGACTATCTTGATGAACTTGGTATTACTCATGAGTTATCTGCTCCCTATACTCCTTAGCAGAATGGCATCGTGGAGCGCAAGAACATGACTCTTGTTGAGATGGCTCGCACCATGCTTGATGAATACAAGACGCCTTCTCGCTTCTGGCCTGAGGCAATTGATACTGCGTGCCACATCATCAACAGGGTATATCTTCACAAATTCTTCAAGAAGACTGCATATGAACTCCTCACTGACAAGAAACCTAATGTGAGTTATTTCAAAGTCTTTGGTGCTAAATGCTGGATTAGAGATCCTCATCATAATTCTAAATTTGCACCAGAAGCACATCAAGTTTTTATGCTTGGTTATGGTAAGGACTGGCACACCTACAGAGTCTTCAACACCTATCACCACAAGGTTGTTGAAACTGTAGATGTGTGGTTCGATGAGACTAATGACTCGCAAAGAGAGCACCTACCTCCTGTGACAGATGAAATACATCCTAAGGAATCCATTAAGTTCAAGCCTACTGAGGATGTCATTCCCATTGAAGAATCTGCTGAAGAAGTCATTCCAGAACATGAAGAACATCATGTTGGTGCACCTGAAGAAAATGGCTCTGAAGACAATGCTGAGCAAATTCCTCATCGTCAACCAGCTCATCCTCGCGTTGCTAATGAAGTGCAGATTGAAAAAATCATCAGCGACATCAACGCACCAGGTCCTCTCACATGCTCAAAAGCTTCACATTATCTAACTTTTGTGGGCACTTTGCTTTCGCCTCTATCATAGAGGCCACTAAGGTAGATGAAGCATTTCTGGAGCCCGAGTGGATTCAAGGTATGCAAGAGGAATTACATCAGTTCGAGCTCAACAACGTCTGGTAACTTGTCAAGCGACCAGACCCTCGCAAGCACAATATCATCAGCACAAAATGGATCTACCGCAACAAGCAAGATGAAAATGGCCTTGTGGTGAGGAATAAGGCACGACTTGTAGCTCAAGGCTACACACAGGTTGAAGGAATTGATTTCGATGAAACGTTTGCACCTGTTGCTAGACTTGAAGCTATTCGCATATTACTTGCTTATGCTAACCATCATAATATCATCTTATATCAAATGGATGTGAAAAGTGCATTCCTCAATGGTAAGCTTGAGGAAGAAGTATATGTTGCTCAACCCCTAGGTTTTGAGGATCCAAAGCATCCCAACAAAGTCTTCAGACTCAATAAGGCCCTCTATGGCCTCAAGCAGGCCCCTCGGGCGTGGTATGATACTTTGAAGGAATTCCTCATGAAGAAATGCTTCAAACTCGATTCACTTGACCCAACTCTTTTCACCAAAGCTTATGATGATGAATTATTTGTGTGCCAAATATATGTTGATGATATCATCTTTGGCTGTACTGACCACCATTACAGTGATGAATTTGCCTACATGACGAGTTAAGAATATCAAATGTCTATGATGGGAGAATCGAAATTCTTCTTAGGTCTTCAGATTCGTCAACAGCGCAATGGCATATTCATATCTCAAGAAAAATACCTCAAGGATGTATTGAGGGAATTCGGCATGCAAGATTGCAAAGGTGTCAAAATCCCTATGCCCACAAATGGCCATCTATGCACTGATGAAAATAGTATTGACTTTGATCAAAAGGTATACCGCTTCATGATTGGTTCTTTATTGTACTTATGTGCATCTAGGACAGATATTATGCTTAGTGTTTGCATGTGTGCCCGCTTTCAAGCTACACCGAAGGAATCACACCATAAGGCTGTGAAGCATATTCTTCGATATCTAGCTCACACTCCAACACTTGGATTATGGTATCCCAAGGGCTCGACTTTTGATCTCATTGGATATTCAGACTCTGACTATGCTGGTGATCGTGTGGACCACAATTCAACATCAGCCACATGCCATTTCCTCGAGCGATCCTTGGTCTGCTGGTCTTCGAAGACACAGAACTGCGTATCACTTTCTACTGGTGAAGCTGAGTACATTGCTGCTGGATCGTGTTGTGCTCAATTGCTATGGATGAAGCAAACTCTCAAGGACTACGACATCAATGTGAAAAATGTGCCACTCTATTGTGACAATGCGAGTGCCATCAAGATTGCTCATAACCCAATTCAGCACTCAAAGACAAAGCACATTCATATCCGCCGTCATTTTCTTCGTGATCATGTGTTGAAGGGCGACATCTCCATCGAACACATGAAGACTGAAGAACAGCTAGCCGATATCTTCGCAAAGCCCTTGGTTTAGAAGAGATTTAGCAAGTTGCAGTGTGAGCTAAATATCTTAGAATCTTCGGATGTCCTTTGAAAAGGACACACATCTTAACACTTATGCAAAATTGATGACTTAGATGTGCAACACACGAAGTAACGTTTTTCTTCAATCAATGAAGACTAACCCTCTAAGTGTGAAGAAATTAATGAAGAATTGATTCTCAGAGCCCTACGACAATTGTACACGGTGTCTGAAATCATCATTCTTATACAGTGGGTCACGCCACCAACAAAAGTTGAAATCTTCAATTTGAATTTTTCTTCATTTTTGAAACTCCTCAGTCGTTCAAATTCTTCAACTTTGCAAGTCTTCACTGATTCCGTCGTTTTTCTTCATTGTCTATATACTCCCTCCATTTTTATTTAGTTCACATATTAGCTTTGGTCAAAGTCAAGCTTTATAAACTTTGACCAATTTTATGAACAAAAATATTAACATATACGATAACAAATCAACATCATTAGATTTATTATTGAATGTACTTTCACATAGTATAAATTTGTTATGGTAAATGTTTATATTATTTTCTATAAACTTGGTCAAACTTTATGAAGTTTGACTTCAGTCAACTCTAATATGCGAAGTAAATAAAAACGGAGGGAGTACATATATGAGTTTATGTCCTCTACAACATTCACTTATTGCTAATTCTTCAAGTTGCTTCTTCTGCTAAGTGAATGTGATCGGACCCTTCCCCCTCTATGCTAAACTCAACCCAGTCTGTTCACATATTCTTCATGTGCGTTCTATTTGAAACCAGTTCAAAATCTTCATGGTGTCCTTGTCAGCTGAAGAATTTGCGAACGAAACATTAAAAAATTTCATATCTGAATTTTTGGCTTTTGCCGCTCAAACAGTTCCAAATTCCACGATAATACTTATCTATTCACCCATGATCTCACATGATCTCCACCTCACAGTACGTGGGTGACACATGTCACACAGATGAGAAAGGTCAGGGGAACGTTCGTCCCTTTTCCTCGGACGAACAGTTTTCACCGTGGCTATAAATACCCCTTCCCTTCCTTAGTCTGGTTTTACTCCGCCCGAACTCACTCCCTCGCTCGAGCTCTCAAAACCTAGCGCCGCCGCTACTTCATCGTCGCCAGTGAGGAAGAGCTTCACTGCCTCGACCTTTTCGTCGTTGTACACGCGCCGACCGCAGATTTCCTCACTCCGCCGCTGCCGTAGCCGTCTTCCTCTGCCAAGTTAGGGCGTGGAAGATCTGCACTGATGAACTTCCAATCTACACTCCCAGTTCGTCGTGTTCTTCGTCAAGGGTAATTAAAAGTTACTTTTACTGCCCTTATTGATTTCAGTGATTTCTTCAAAATCTTCAAAAGGTGTTTATTCTTCAATCTTCACACTCTAAACACCTCACATAAACATCTGTTCTTGATCTGTTTCCTAAGCCATGTTTTTCTTCAAGATTCCTCAATTGTGTGGATTTTCAATCTACACAACTCTGGAACCTAAGTCAAAGAACGCTTAGTGAAATTCCTCAAGACACATCTGGTCAAATTCCTCAAACTTGTTCTTTTTGCAAAAACTTCTGAGAACGCATATGACCTCTCCAAATTCTTTGCGCCTATACTCTTTTCACAGGTATACATGTCTGCTACTGAATCACTAGCTTCTCATCAACTTAACTCATTTGCAGCGTTCCTCAAAGAAAAATTGCATACCTCTTCAGAGAATTCAACTGTTCAAAATCCTCAGTTAAAGAAAATGGCTGATGGAAAGAAACCTCAGAAGGGAGGAAAGAAGCTGGAAGTCAACACAGCTTTTGAGATCCCTGATGACATTTACAAGGATTATTGCACTCCTGATGAGGCCACACATGGAAAGGAGGAAAAAAATTAGCACAAGGTGCGCATACAAAGGATAGAGAGGAGATGGGCACGGGAATGGAGGGAGTATAGGTATGTAACTCCAAAGTACATGAAGACATTCACTCTTCACCCTCCATGCCCAAGGCCTCCACTGGCACCTGGCCAAGAAGCTGATCCCACCAGTCTCAAGCGCGGTGAGGACTATCCTGATGAATGGGCCAAGCGCCAAGCAAAACTAGCCAAAATGGATAAAGAAGTAGTGAAGAAATTCAATGAAGACTCTGCTGCTGCCACTGCTGAGGCCTCTGCTAGCAAGCCTAAGAAGGCCATGCCTAAGAAGCCCGCACATAAGCCAGGCACTTCTTATTCAGTGCCCTCACGGCCAAGCTCTTCTGCTAAGCCCTCACGGCAAATTCCTCGAGCTGCCCCAGTTCCTCAAGTTCCAAAACCCTCAGCTCCTCCGGCAAAGTCCTCAGCACCTATGCATCTCGCCTCGTGCCAAAGGACCACAGGAAAACCTATTGCCTCAGGAGCCTTTGCAAGTTCTTCAGCTCCTCTGCATTCCTCAACCAGCCCCACATTGATGAAGACTAAGGCCACTGCTGGATGAGGCACTAGACCAAGTCCTCAAAAGAAGCAGGTCGCCTTTCAGGTACCGTCTTCTGATGACGAAGCTGATGATGAAGAACTTGAAGAAATCATCAGAGACAGACAGCAGAGGGCCGCTAGAGCCAAAGGAAGTGAAATTCCTCTCCTACTGGATCCAAAGTTGATCCTTGAATACATTGATCTCTGGCACAAGGACCCCAACACTCCTATGCCAGACTTCAAGCTGACTTATGGCCAAAGTCACATGCTGACTGCCTTCATAGGCGAAGAAAAATGGAAGTTTGAAAAGGCCAGGCAGCTGAAGAAAGCACAGTACAAGAAAGAGCACTATCTGAAGAAGAACATTGTCAAGATGACAACTGATGAACTTGTGGCTATTCAAGCTAAGATCAAAAACCTCAGTGATGAATTTGATGCCTACCATGCTGACTAGAAGGGCGCCAAAGTCAGATTTGTGAACTTGGCAAATACATTCACCTCCAACGTTGCTACTCAAAGGCACATTGAAATTCCTGAGGCTAAAGCATCTGCTCAGCCTACTGAAGAACATGCCAGCACCGCTGATGACAATCAGGCTGCAGAAGAAAATGTGAGTACCATGGCTGATGACTACATTCCAGCCGCTGATGACATTGCCAGGGCAACCACTCGTGTTGCACCTGAAGAACAAGCCAGGCCAGCTGAGTCATCAACTCCTGACCCTGAGGAATCTGAACCAACCAGGGCAACTGCATTAGTTGCGCCTGAAGAAACTGAACCTATTTCCTTTGCTCCTCCCGCACCAACAACAAGTTAGTTCTTCCTTCTACATCAGAAGCAAAGAAAACCAAAGATGTAGAGCGAGCAACAGTGAAGAAAAGGAAATCATCTACTTCATCTCAGTCTTCAGCTCCAAAGAATATGAAGAAATTGACAAGCTCTTACGAGAATCCAATTGATGCTATTCCAGTTTCAAGCATGCCATCAAAGGAACTCCTTCCTTTTGGTGAAGATTATGAGATCCCCAGTGGATCGGATGAACACGTTCCGTCCGCTACTTCTACAGAGTAGATGGACGAAGAAATTGAAGCAGATGATATCCCTTCAACTCCAACCATCTCATCGCCTATGCCTCAGTTCACAGCTGAAGAGGCAGGCGTTGAAGAACTGAATGAGGAAGATGAATATGTGGATATTGGGTGCTCCAATCTAGTGCTAAATGATGACTATTGGGATAGTCAGCACCCCAACTCTCCACTCTTCACCCCACTCCAACAAATCCCTCAGTCCCCTGTGCACACTGAAGTTATTACGGTCTCTGAAGAACCTCATGTTCTTGAAGCACCTCCAGCCACTAGCGCTGATGAAAATACTGCTGAAGCAATTCCAGCCACTAGCGCTGATGATAATGCTACTGAAGAAATTCCAGCCACTAGCGCTGATGAAAAAGCTGCTGAAGAAAAGAAGAACCAGGCTGCAACTAAAACTAAAATTCCTCAGCCTGTGGTTCCTGAGAACGTGATTCCTGAGGCTGTGATGACTTTGACTGACACTCCTCAGCTCAAGCCGAAGAATCCCTTCTCCAAGAAGCAAAAATTCAAGGCTGCTGACTTCTTCCATGAGCATGTTTTCTTCACAGATTACAACCTGTATGACACTACTCGTCTTAGAAGGAAGTGTTTCTGGACTGCCAGCGGAGCAACTTCTATTCTTCACTAGTTTTTGATAAGGACAAAGTCTTCTACCATGCGCATATTCCTCACGTGGACATGGAATCAATGCCTTGCTTCACGCCAGT
The DNA here is from genome assembly GCF_018294505.1 of Triticum aestivum. Taxonomy (NCBI): domain Eukaryota; kingdom Viridiplantae; phylum Streptophyta; class Magnoliopsida; order Poales; family Poaceae; genus Triticum; species Triticum aestivum. The sequence continues at coordinate 375,811,668 of NC_057803.1, read as the reverse complement.
CCTCAGTGTTCGTCATGATGCCGGACTTCTCAACTTCTGCACTGATATATGTGATTGGAATGAAGAATTAATTCTTCAGTTCTATGCAACGCTGCACATCACAGGAAATGCTGAAGATGTGAACTCTTGGGTATTGGACTGGATGATAGAGAATACTCACTTCAAAGCACCGGCCTCTGAATTGCTTCATGCCCTGCCTGCTAGTCCTCCCCTTGAAGGTGCACATTATATATATCATGAACCTGAACTTACTGACTATTATATGCAAGTGTTGATGAAGCCGCTAAAGCCCGGTCAAGCCTCAAGGACCAAATTCCCCATGAAGGAATTGTTGTATGTACCACAGACTGTATATCGTATCTTGTCCAAGACTCTGAGTCCTATCAAGGGCCATGACTCTAATGAGGAAGAGGTCGTTGGTATCATGAAGAATCTGCTCTTCAACATCATTCATGGCATTCCTGTAAACTACCATGATTTCTTCATGAGGACTATAGCCAATGTTGCATTGTCTCCCTTTGAATTGAAGCCTTATGCTCCCTGGATTATGAGATTCCTCAGATCAAGGTCTTCAATCAACTACAAGGCTGATTTGCAGAATCATGCCAGTTACTTGCCCCCAATAGAAGTCCTCAAGCGGACATTTTCCTCAGCTGATGAAAAGGGCAAGGCAACTGCTATTATTGATGAAGGCATTCGTCAATTGGACGGTCAGTTCCGCAAAGCTGCATCTTATTCCACCAATGATGACTCTGCCACTCATGACTCTGCCGCCAATGCCTCAAAGCAAAATCCTCAAGGCACAGCTCCAAGGGTGATGACTGATCATGAGCTTCTCAGTCTTCACCAGAAGGTCGATAAGCGTCAGTTTGGCTCTATTCTTCACAACATGACTGCTACACACAATGCAGTGAAGAAAAATCACTTCTACCTCCATGAAGTATTCAATCGTACCTGGGTTGTTCTGTCTCATCTCTATAGTGAAGAAGATTTGAAGCAAATGGGTTTCAAGCAGGACTTTGAATGGTCTCAACCACCAGCGAAGAAATTCAAGAAGACCAAAGTTCCTTCCTTGGTAGCCAGCTCATATTCTTCATCGTGCGAGACCGATGAGCATGAAGATTTGGACGACACTGCGGCAGGCCCTACCTCAACAACCGACCCCAACAATGCTGGTGCTCCTTCATCGACTCAGTGATGATATTCTTCAGGGGCATTAGTCCTCACTTTTCGTCCCTTTTGGTCATTCGATGACAAAAAGGGGGATAAATTTGAGTTAGTCTTCAAGCGGGTCTCTTTACATGGGCATTTTTTTACCTAAGTTATAACTCTCGTTTTCTGAAGATTTATTGGATCGAGTTGTAAACTTAAACCCGATGGTGGTCTGATACTTTTGCTATGTTCTTCTGCATGCTATTTCCTCATATATATTAATGCATGCATGCTGAATCACATCAGTCACCATATTTCATCATGCATTTCAAATTCTTCATATCATATGTTAAATGCGTGTATGAATTACAAGATATAGGGGGAGATCTCCATGATTCTGCTCTTCAAATGTGCATTGCCTAAAAAGCAAATTCCTCACTATTCACATCTTCAGGGGGAGTTCTTCTATATCTTGCAATCAAATTCCTCAATATCAGTATTTACACTTCATATGTTTATCCCCGTTGAAAACTTAACCTATATTATCATTAATCAACAAAAAGGGAGAGATTGTAAGTGCATCTAGTGCCCCTTAGTGATTTTGGTGTATTGAAGACTTATAGGTTAAGGTACTAATGCGTTTGTGAGTGTACACAGGTCTATAAGTCTATGAGGAGTTTGATATTTAAAGAGAAAGTCGACCCCTAAAAATGAATGTCTTCGACCGAAGACTTTGGACTTCTGAAGACTTTGAAAGTGAAGAAATTGGTGTGACCGTGAAGACTTGATATTCATATGAGGAACATGAATCGTGAAGACTTTTGTTTTCGTAGTGTCATTTTCTATTTCTTGAGTCATAGGAAACACCGTACTGTTAAAGGGGGTCGAGTTAAAACTAAGGAAAAGCTTCCAAGTGATGCTCATCTCAAAATCCTACACCTACCAATCCCTTCGAGTGAAGCCATTGGAAATCTCATACAGTTCAGTCATTTCTTCAGTGACAAAGACGAATATCTTCTGGTCTCTGAGGAATTTGTTCTGACTGAGGAGTTAGGAATTCGCCAGTGCGGATTACCTACAAGTGAGGAACATGATAACCCTAAGGAATTTGATAGTCAAATTTCTGACCGTTGCTGTGCTACGCGCCGGCTGTCCCAAAATACCCACCCACCTAATGGTCATATCATTGAAGGGCATTTATGTCTTATTATGTCGGGCTGCTCCCTAGGCTATAAATAGCACCCCCTACAACCACTAGCTGGTTGGCTGCTTCGCAAGAAACTGACACTTGTCATTGAGAGCATTCCATCCTCTGAGGACTTTGAGCGAAATCATCAAGTGAGAAAAAACCCAAAACCCCAAACCAAACACCTACAAACCAAAGTGATTGAGCATCACTGAAGAGATTGTTCCTGTGCGGAACCGATGCTTGTTACCTTTGAGGACTGTGCATCCTCCAGACGGTTAGGCGTCATGGTCTAGAGCGTCCAAGAGGAATTGTGGATCGCCGAGTGACCGAGTCTGTGAAGGTTTGGAAGTCACCTGAAGACTTACCACGAGTGATTGGACAAGGTCTGTGTGACCTTAGTTCAAGAAGAATACGATGAGGATTGTGTGTCCGGGACTATGTGTCCTCAGGTTTAAATACCTGGCCGCTCTAACCAGACGTACAACTGTCACATCAGTTGGAACTGGTCTACCAAATCATTATCTTCACCAAGCTTACCGGTTCTATTTCCTCAACCCTTTCATTTTCTCATTACTGTGTTGTGTGCTTGTTCATATCTGTTTGAAGTCTTTGACTGAAGACTTTCTCAATTTCCTCAGTTCAATTTCTTCAGTCTGTTTGTCTTCATCCTGTTTTATCCTGTGCTTATGCTTTCTGTACTCTGTGTCTGTTTTCATTTCATCATGATATCCATGTTTATGTTATGTTATGTATGCATTTGAATACTTCACTCAGGAATTTCCTCACCCAGAAATTCCTTAGTGAAGAATTCATAAAAATCGCCTATTCACCCCCCTCTAGTCGACTTAATGCACTTTCAAGAAGGGTCGCCGGCGAGGAGGCTGAGCTGCCAGTAAGTAGTAGTGAAGGTTTGAACTTGCAAAGCAAGGGGGAATAGTGGAAATGTGGCTTTTGGTAGGAGGGAGGGGGCGGGGAGATAGATATTTCTGCGGTGGCAAAAAAATTTCGCTCGATGCCGCGAGAAACTGGCGCGCAAGTGTGGTTCAAGCGGGGGCGGTGGACTGTAGACGACGAAGCTTCCTGCGTAAGCCAGACAAGACGGTGCGCCAAGATATTTTATATCGCATCCCACACGATTCTTTCTAGTAAACTGTTTGTGGTATACCTGATTTTTTTCATTATGTTTTGAAAGACAAAATGGTGTTACGGAGGGAAAGGATGGTGTTTGAATTGCTAGAACATTTACGTACATTGAACATGCAACTAGTACATGAGTGTCGTGTTTAAATTTGGAATTATTCCGGGTTCATTTGACATTTTTATGCATTAATTGAGTTTTTGGGCATTTAATGTGCATAATTCAAATTTGAACTACAAGCACATGCTCCAATGCACCAAAGTTTGTTGAAAAATCACATGTGTGTCAGCACAACCTCCTCAACGCCGCCGTCGCCGCGGCCATCACCGGCTCATTAGCGTTCCCTCAGATGGTGCCGCCCGACTCGCCCCACGCGTCGGCTTGCAACCGGATGCCGGGCTTCCACGTCTACCCGCAGGCCTCCCTCCTCTCCGAGGAGTGCGCGCCCGACGTGAGCGTGGTCGCGCCTTCCACGCCCGCGCCCGCGCCCATTGACCTCAACGCCAGCCCGATGGCTGGTGGCTCGTCATCTGGAGGCGCGAGGAAACGCGTGCGGCAGACGCTGGCCGGCGTGCTCCTGGACGCCCGCAACCTATTCGAGGGAATGCCGTCCGCCGTCGACGAGGACTACATGCAGAACCTCATCTTCGAGGGCGGTGTGCCGGCCGCTGGCTACGATCCCGACGAGACCCAAAGCCAGGACGGCTGCGGGGTGTCCACGCCGGCCGCTGGCTATGATCCCGATCAGGCAGCCTTCATGCGTGATCAGGTCGGCATGGACCTGGATGGCTTCCCACTCGACCACGAGTTCCCGGACAACTACGGGCAAGAGGAAGAGGACGAGTGCGACATCGAAGTGGAGCCTTTGTTCGAGGACGAGCTCGCCAACCAAGCCGCCGGTCCTAAGCCGAAGCACAAGAGCAAGCGCACAAAGGTATACACGGCTGTCGAGGACAAGCTTCTTTGCGAGTGTTGGCGATACATTGGACAAGACCCCAAGACGAGAGCCGAACAAAAGCATTCAACCTTTTGGATTCGTGTCCATCGGGAGTTTCATGAGCACAAGAAGTTTCCACCTTACCAAATTGTGAGCACGCGCGGGTGGGTGTCCATTTCCAAGCGATGGAGGGTAATCCAACAAGAGTGCAACAAGTTTTGTGCCACTCTTGAGAGCATCAAGTCCTGCCCCTTGAGCGGCATCGGCGTGCAAGACATGGTGTGCTAGCAAGACGCCCTCGTTTGTGTCATCAAGTTCATGCTTGCATGCTCATTTGCATATCATTTGCCCATATGCTTGCATGGAACACATTTTGTAGGCATTTCAAGCTTTGGAGGCATTCAAGGTCCAACACAATGGCAAGTGCTTCAATCTCTCCCATTGCTTTCGGGTCATCAAGGACGAGCAAAAGTTCAAGGCACAATATGCCGCCCTCAAGTCGCGTGGGGGAAGCAAGCTATGGAGGAGGTTGGGGACGGCGAGCCGGCACGGCCGCGGGGGAAGACCAACTCGAAGAAGGAGGACAAGCGGGATGCGGCATCCAACGCCTTGATCGCAAGCGTGGAGGGCATGATGAACAAAAAGGACTCAAGGGAGGAGGAGCGTCGGTGTTTCAAAGAAGAGCAAATGAACGCCTTCATGGAGATCCAAAGGAGGAGGCTTGAGATGGACGCGGAGAAGCAAGCCAAGATGCTTGAGCTGGAGGCGGAGAAGCAAGCCAAGATACTAGAGATCGAGGCCGCCAACGCCAAGACCAAGGCAAAAGAAGTGGAGCATGATGACCGGGGTGGAGATCATGAAGGTGGATCTCAACACCGTGTCGCCAAGGAAGAGGCCATGGTTCGAGAAGATGCAGGCCGACATGGTCAAGTTCATCAACAAATGATCTCGTGGCCGCGAGCGCCTTCCTTTTTTGTATGCCGGCTGTGTGCTGGCATGATCACGAGGCCGCGATGGCGTGGTCGAACTCAAGTCACACCTCTTTTTGTGTGCTGTCATGTGTGCCGGCCGCTGGCGAATGCGCCAACATGGAACTGTGGTGATATTTTTTGAAGCCGGCAATGTATGTCGGCGCTGGCATGGTGCCGACATGATCTATGGCCACTAGCATGATCTGTGGCCGCGGGACTTTTTTTAAATTGAGTGCATACATGAAATGGGTCGGCGCGTTGGGCGCACTGCCGACCCAAATGCAAAACTGGGCGAACACCGGGCGGGCGGCCAACCCAAACGGACAAAAAGCGGACAAATGCGCCGTCCATTTGGGTCAGCCCATTGGAGTTGCTCTTATTTTCCTATAAAATTATTCGTTTGCTTACTCCTGACAAGTGGGATCCACACTTATCATTGTGAGATACAGAGAGCTAACATATGGGTATAGAAGGATTTTCATCATATAACATGGTCAACGAGTTTGACCTAACAATAAATATGTCTAATGGCATTTTTGAGTAAACATCTAATGGAACGATGACATTTTTGAAATATCTAATGGCATTTTTGAGGAAGCATCTCAAGGTTTTTGAGCAGTTATAACTTCTAACTAGATCATTGATGCGGCGCATTGCCGCGCCCGTCCTCTTTGACAATAAAATGATAGGAATAGTCATAAATATATGTAATCTGAATCTAAAATAGATTGTTCCACACATGTTTTCCTTGTTATTTTGAAATGAAAGGTACTCGAATCAGTAGTAAATAGGAACCCAAAAGAGAAAATACATTTTTAATAACAATAACAAAAAAATGCTCTTGGCATACGAACTATGAAACCATGTTCTGATAACTCACAAAAAAAATAAAAGTTTCTGGAGATTACCAGGCCCATTGAAAACTAAAATAGTAGTTCCCAAATATTACCATGCTCATTGACAACTAAATAGTATTTCCTAAATGTCGGTGAGTTTAGAACCGAAGACTCTCTTGTTCAAAAGAGCCTTTCTTGCAGGGGTATACCACTCGTGACACCCTTTTTTTCTTTTAGTTTCTCCCAGTGCACCAACAGAACACGGGCTTCGTTGTGTCTAAATGAAAAGATTTACGAACACATTCGAAAACATCTCTTATAATTAAAGTGGAACATGTTTGTTAGTTAGTTTAAAGCCTACCTTCTCAATGTGCTTCACTGAAGAAAACATGCATGCTAGCAATGTCATGTAATCTTAGGACATAGGTGTAATACAAACTCATGAAACAATGTTAGCCTTTTTGCTTTGAGTAGCATTGGTACTCATAAAGCCCGAGGATTACATACAAAAAAAGTAATCCCTCTGTAAGTGCGGCTTTAGCCCAACCTGAGTAGTCCCCAAGGGATGCTCAACCTGAGTATTACATTACCTGCGGCTTTAGCCCTATGATTACGGCATGGTAGTTTATATTTACAACCTTGGAAGGCAACACCTAGATAACCATAATATAATCTCAGGAATAAAAAGTGAAGCTCGCTATCATCTGTAAGAAAGTGGAGTTCACTATCTATTCCACAATATGTGCATTACAATTTCATAAACTAGATAACACCCCGCCCGTTGCTACGAAATGTGTGCACTGATTAAATTGGTGAACAGTTGGAAGCTAATGGGAAATATTGCCATATTATAGTAAATATTGGTCATTGCAAATAATAAGTTGCATTTGGACGTAAAAATAATGTTTAGTAGGAAAAATACCGGGATTCAACAACACATAATCAGAGGTGATATAGTGCATTCATGGACGTATCATTTACATACAACACACTCATCCGATGTATTGTACTTCCAGGTCCAACAGACCTAAATACAATAATGCTCGCGTGTGTGCAGAAAGGTTCAGGAAGAAAATACAACTACAACAAAATCTAAGGTGATAATTACTAAGAAAACACAACATAAATACGTTAGAAAATAGATTGTTGACTAACAACGGCATCTCGGAATTGCTTTTGTCAGTTTTGAGATACATATACATGAAGGTATAACATATTAACATAGTTGAAGGTGTAGATTTGTTCGGTCACATACATCTGAAAAGAAAATATTTACGGAAAAGGATGCAACTACTTCGATTGGATTTCTACCACTATCATATGTTGTGCAAGTGTATAAATAGTCATGCAAATATCAAGTGAGTAGACCATACCAACTCAATGTCCGGTCAACTTCGAATCTGCAATTAATATCCAATCACAAAACACATACTGCATATTAAGCATAACGAATTTTGGTTCTTGCTTCTTCCTTCTAATATACAGTGAACCCAAACATTTGTTGATTCTTGATTTGATATATAAAAACTATAAGCTTATCAAAGGAGATAGGAATGATAGGAACGCCATCCCCTAAAAGATAAATGCATATCCCCTCCAAAATAAAATTCTACAATACATAACCAAGCTATGAGGTTGTAGAAGGTATATGTAACTTGTGAAAAAGCAGACCTACTATAAGACTGAAGTGTTTGTTTCCTTGCTAACCCTCTACAGGAACTTAAAATGTATGTAAAAGAATTGATATTATAGTATTTAAAAAGAACAGATGAACATGTGTATAATCAACCAAACATACCTCAACATGTGTTACTGTTAGAATAAATCCGAGGCATACCGTCGATCATCCGAGAACCAAGCAATCACACGAGCACGACACCGAGATTTGTTAATGAGGTTCACTGATATGGCTACATTCCCGGGGCTTGACTATGGGCGCTCCTCCCCATGGCACCGCTACAATACCGCACCCGGTCGCCTTGGACACCGGCACATGCCGCCAGCTTCCCCTGCATTTTGGTGCTATTATATTGACATAGGTTACATCGTGTGTCTAGCCTCGCTATATATGAGAGCCTAGGATACAAATGTCCTACTAGGACACGAGTCAATATCCTATCTAAACACAATACAACTACAAGTCCAACTGTAACCTACCTTGTACAAAATATTCGACACAACTCTAACAAACTCCACCTTGGCGAATATTCTCCACCAACTTGAATTCGTCAATGCGTCAAACTTCCATGTACATTGGACTTGAGATTATCCCATGAGTACCGCTGCTACTCCAAAGACTCCATATGACTCCACCTGCAACTTGTAGTCCCTTCTTTTCTTGACCACTGTCAACACGAGCAAAATTAAGTTCCTCGTTACTCTAGTTTGTGCTCCCAACTTCCAGAGTATCCGTCCATACCATCACACACCAATCACTGACTTGCGTGAAAGTGAACAACTTACATATTGGGTGTCACACATAAGAGTTACCTGAACTCAACATCACCGCTCTTCCTTGACTGTCTGTCTGAAACTTGAAAGAATTTCATCGTTGCTTGTAATCATCCCGAGTCAAATTCGCAGTTGTCTCACCACATGTATGACCACCAGAGCCGTGGCCCGTCTCCGTGCCCCATGTATACCGCACGCCTCGCCGCTATTACTGCGTCGAGCCTCCGCTGTCCCGGTCGAGTCTCAAGGGTTGCGGACCCACACCACTCAACCCCCACTCCAGAGTACCACCGATCATCACCGACCGATGACGAGTTTCACGCTTCCATCATACCACCGGGCTCCAGTCTGAACTGCATGTCACTCACTTTTCCCCCTTGCTGAATAGGCTTCGATTCTCTGGATCCTTACATCGTAGCCCCTCAATCTAGCTCCACCTTCAACATGACTCCATGGTAGATGATCAGTCCACCCTCACGCCCCGTCGACTTCAAGCTCCGTGTGTACATCACCTTGAATCAACCCCGCGCCATTGTCTTGTCGAAGCCACACAAGTCCTCAGACCCGCGCCACGGGTTTCCACACCCCAGAAGTCGGTCACCATCAGCATCACGCTCCTATGTCGCTGTCGCCGATCTCATCACCGTCTTCTGTACCAACCGACTCACGTCGATCCGTCAGACTATCTAGTCCAACCAAGCTGAACTTCTCCGACTGCATGACACGCTGGAAGCTCCCAAATCGTCTTCCGAGAATTTCCATCCATCACATGATAATTCCATCTTAGCTGACATGACTTCCCACAACGCTTTCAAGCATCCCCACTGTGCCAACAAATCTTTCACCCTTGTCTATCATAACCCAAGGTTTTTCAGTTCCGTGAACTTCTCCACCTCAAACCTGGTACCCGTTGGCGCCATGGTTCTTTGTATGACTGACCCTGTGCAAAATTATCCGAGCTCTCTTCTCACACAATGCCCAAGTACACAAGGTTGTACTACTAGCAAATTCCAAAAGAATTATAATCTTTAGCCTTCACGTGGTGGCTCGGCTCCCTTGCACAAAACTCCGATGCTAGCTTTGCTTTGCCATGACCTTCTGCTTTCCAATGGATCTTATCGTTGATGGATCTTCTCACGCTAGATGTGATCTGGCTCCGTCCGCATCGTACACGAGAGGCCACTGCCTCCAGGGACTCGGTCCCAATCTTTTTTTTTTTCAAAACAAATCCATAGTTTTGCATCTGTACGCACACATGATGAGTCATCCACGCATGCTTCAGCCTGCTCTTGAGCAGCACATGCGCGAGACGCGCTTCTGGCCAGCTTCGGCCTTGCCCCCTGCTGTAGCCACATGGGCCGCGCCGCCATGGGTCTCGCCTAGGCTTTCACTGCTGAACGCACCAGCCGCCAGATGCCAGCGATCCCACCAGTAGGTACATGCGCCGCCTGATGCTCGCGCGATCGATCCACCCAATCCATCGCCGCACATCCCACGCCCTTTGCAACTCGTCGATGCCGACGCATCCACCACGCAACTGCTTCTTCATCTTCTAGATCAACCCGCGTCACGCCTAGCTCATGATACCACTTGTTAGAATAAATCCGAGGCATACCGTCGATCATACGAGGACCAAGCAATCACACGAGCATGACACCGAGATTTGTTAACAAGGTTCACCGATATGGCTACATCCCCGGGGCTTGACCATGGGTGCTCCTCCCCATGACACTGCTACAATACCGCACCCGATCGTCCTGGACACCGGCACATGCCGCCGGCTTCCCCTGCGTTCCGGTGTTATTATGTTGGCATAGGTTAGATCGTGTGTCTAGCCCCGCTATATATGAGAGCCTAGGATACAAGTGTCCTACTAGGACACGACTCAATATTCTATCTAAATACAATACAACTACAAGTCCAACTGTAACCTATCTTGTACACAATATTCGACACAACTCTAACAGTTACTACCATTCCACTAGACCAGAAAAGAAGAATAAATTGTATGGGAAAAACCTAGCTACAACAAAATGTAGTCAGAATCCTAAAGGTGCTCAACAGTTGGAACAACCATGTAATTCTGGTGAGGCTATGATGGCGCAAAATGGTTGTGACCCAGGCAGAGGTAAGTCAATGTCGGGCACAATGGCTCAGGAGTAGAGCACCAGAAGCAATGCAAAGATGGTTCCGAGGGATTTGTGGCAGGGAAGAGTACGCGGCTACATCACACCACATTCATTTATCTGCGAGAAATTCTCCACGTCCTAGTAATGATCTAGAAAATCATAATTTATTAATATGTTGGTGTCGTCAAGATTCATCGTATTAGCTAACATGAATCGTTGACCTTAAGAGTGCTCCTAAAGGACTGAAATACATGCACGTGACAAAGAAAATGGAAACTGGATCGACTGGGGATTTAGGGATGAGACAACATAGCCTGGTCTTCATGGTCAGTCTCGTCGGCGAGTTCCTTGTGGCCGAGCTTGGCAGCGACGGTTCATGGGCAGAGCTTCTTCCGCTGAATTATCGTCGCTCTGCTTATTAAGACCTCCTCCAATCCTCGTTTCTTAGATCTGGACGGGAATTCCATCCGGAGGAGGCAAAGCGTTTGCTTCGTCGGTGCTTGCAGTCGAGGCTAAGCGCACATGAGGCGATGGTATATCATTGCAGGGGATGCATAAGGGGATTAAGAGGGTCAAAGGAGAAGCCAGGAAGATTTATGGAGGAGAGGGGACACACTGGTGTCATCAGTGGAGAGACGATGGGACATGTACGTTCAGTTAAATCTAACAATTTCTTCCACATTTGCTGGGTAGTGGATATAGAGTTGATGCATGTTGTCGTTCCATGTGCGCTGGAGGTGCATTGTGGCCGGAAGATCGTGTCATTCTTTGCGGCGGCTAGTAGAAGAGAAAACGACTATAGTTTTTTTAAGGAAAGGCCATCATGACAAGCTTTATTAAATTATAAAACACTTACATCGTCCACGAGCTTACTGACAATGACATCAGGTGGCTCGTTTAACCAACTAAGATTCAACTTATTACAAAAGGAGAAGTTAGCTAGCACATGCGTCGCTTGATTACAAGAATGAATACAATGCTTAAAAATGACCTTCCCAATCGACGTACTAATATCAACGCATTCCGCGAAGAGAGCCGCAGCTTCATCCCACCATCTTTCTTGGCCATTGTAGAAGTTAATTACCTGGAGAGAATCTGATTCCGCTTCAATCTGGTTTAGTCCTAGAGAGTTGGCAAAGAACAGCCCATCCCTCATGGCCATCGCCTCCATTGTAATTGCATCCGCCGCCACCGGTACAAAATTGCATTACACGACAATGAAGTTTCCATGAATATCCCTCATAACAGCCGCAGTTGCCCCACTCCCTTCATCTGGAAAAAAAGGCTGCATTAACATTTAGTTTTGTGTATCTTGGGTCCGCCTTACACCATTTAGTCTCTGGCATTACATGTGAACTTGTCAACGAATTATGGAAATTTGAAGCAATCGATAGAATGGATATTGGCCATCTCCAAGAAGGTGGCACCAGCTCATCATGTGTCATTCGCCTACGTATCCACCACAAGTACCATGCTCCCACCATTAGTGCTTGTTTGAAGTTGACATTAGAATGTACCATCAATAGATCATCCGGAAGGGTTAAAAGATGTTCGAATATAATCGAGCCCGACCTATCCACTGGTACAACATCTTCCACCAGTTGCAACATCCCAAGACGCCTCCACACTTCCTTTGCATGCACTCACAGAAATAAAAGATGCCTAATATCCTCAGCACCTTGATGGCATATCGGGCATGCCCCATTAGAACCAATGTGTCTGTTTGTCAGGATTGCTTTTAGCGGAACGATTCCTCGCAGAACCCTCCACCCAAAAATCTGAATTCTACGTGGGACTTGCACTTTCCAAAGTGTATTCCACACTGCCAAAGGCGCTGAACCACCAGCCCTCTCCATCATATTTGCATGTGCCCTATAAGCGTGCATCCATTGCAAATGGTACGCAGTTTTCACGGAAAAAATTCCGGCGTGATTAGGTTGCTAGGCAATGAAATCCTCAAATGCGTGTGTGTTGAGCGGGATTTGAAGTATTCTTCTAACATCCACATGGTAGAAAAGGCTCTGTAATAGCTGTTCATCCCACTCCCCGGTCACCGGATCAATGAGTTCACAAACTCTTGTAATAATTGATTGGCCTCTCGGTGTAATTACCTTCATATCTGAGCTTGAAGGTATCCAAGGATCCCTTCATATATTTACGTCCTCACCAGTACCAATCCTCCATATGTAACCTTTCTTGAATGTATCAAGGCCCTTTAAAATACTTTGCCATGTAAATGATGACCCATTCTTTGGGGTAGCATCCAAAAGAGTTCCATTGGGGTAGTATTTAGCTTTCAATACTTTTGCAACCAAGGAATCTGGATTAGTGATGAGCCTCCAGCATTGCTTAGCTAGCATAGCTAAGTTGAATGAATATAAATCACGAAATCCCATACCTCCCTCATTTTTTGGAATACATAGCATCCACCACGCCATCCAATGCATTTTCTTGTGCTCTTTATCATCACCCCACCAAAATTGTGCAATAATATCTGTGATTACTTTGCAAATTCCTTTTGGAAGACTAAAAACTGACATGGCAAAAACTGGAATGGCCTGTGCCAGACTTTAATAAAATCTCTTTACCTCCAATTGATAGTTGTTTCTCCATCCAACCTATCAATCTTTCTTTAATTCTGTCAACAAAATGCCTGAAACAGTCACTTTTGTCAGCTCCCACAATTGCTAGCAACCCAAGACACTTGTCAGATAATGCTTTTGTGTCAATATGAAGAATTTGACTAATTTCTGCTTTTGAAACAATTGAGGTGTTGGGACTGAAGAAAATGCTAGACTTGGCCAAACTCACCATTTGTCCTGAACTTGCACAATAGGTATCCAGTATGTTTTGTAAGGAAGTTGCATTCATCATATCTGCTCTCATGAGAACTAGAGAATCGTCAGCAAATAAAAGGTGTGAAACTGATGGTGCATTTCTGCACACTCTAATCCCATCTATGCCAACAACTTCTTCTTCAAACGTCAACATACTGGACAACCCTTCCGCACAAAGAAGGAACAAATAAGGGGAGAGGGGGTCCCCTTGCCGAATCCCCCTAGTAGGGGTAAATATCTTAGTCTCCTGGGAGTTGAATATGACCTTATATCTAACAGAAGATACACAGGCCATTATCATGTCTATCCAACCAGTATCAAAACCAAGTTTTTCCATCATAGCTCTCAAGAATATCCACTCAACCCGGTTATAGGCCTTATGCATATCCAATTTCACTGCACATAGCCCCCAGCGACCTTCTCTTGAGTTTTCTTATCTTATGGACACACTCATATGCTATTAGTACATTATCAGCAATTAAACGTCCCGGAACAAATGCACTTTGAGTGGGGGAGATAATGCCAGGTAGAATACTTTTCAGTCTAGCAGCCAACATCTTTGAGATAATTTTGTACAACACATTACATAGACTAACAGGTCTATATTGTGTAATTTGTTCAGGCGAGTCTACCTTGGGGAATGAGTACAATGGACGTATCATTCCACTCTGCTGGGATCTGCCTTGTATTGATCGCAAACAACACCTCCTGGGAAATCTCATCACCAATAATATGCCAGAACTTCTTAAAACATATAGCATGGAGACCATCAGGGCCAGGCGCCTTGAGATCTCCTATACTGTGCACAGCCTTACGTACATCATCATGGGTATACGGGGCTAATAACATTTCATTCATTTGCTCAATAACTTTCATTTGCACATTTTGCAGAACAGCAGGGTCAACATGGTTTACTTCTGAAGCAAAGAGGTTACCAAAATAATTCTGGACATGTATGTTGAGTGCTGATGTACCTTCAATCACATTCACCTGGTCATCATTTATTTTCTTATCAAGTTCTTCTTATGCCTCGCCGAAGCAAATGCTTGGAAGAAACCCGTGTTCCGATCCCCATGCTTGAGCCATCCTGCTCTAGATCGCTGCATGACATGTATCTGAAGGAAATATGCCCTAGAGGCAATAATAAAGTTATTATTTTATTTCCTTATATCATGATAAATGTTTATTGTTCATGCTAGAATTGTATTATCCGGAAACATAATACTTGTGTGAATACATAGACAAACTAAACGTCACTAGTATGCCTCTACTTAACTAGCTCGTTAATCAAAGATGGTTATGTTTCCTAACCATAGACATGTGTTGTCATTTGATTAATGAGATCACATTATTAGGAGAATGATGTGATTGACATGACCCATTCCATTAGCTTAGCACCCGATCGTTTAGTATGTTGCTATTGCTTTCTTCATGACTTATACATGTTCCTATGACTATGAGATTATGCAACTCCCGTTTGCCGGAGGAACACTTTGTGTGCTACCAAACGTCACAATGTAACTGGGTGATTATAAAGGAGCTCTACAGGTGTCTCCAAAGGTACATGTTGGGTTGGCGTATTTCGAGATTAGGATTTGTCACTCCGATTGTCGGAGAGGTATCTCTGGGCCCTCTCGGTAATGCACATCAGATAAGCCTTGCAAGCATTGCAACTAATGAGTTAGTTGTGAGATGATGTATTACGAAACGAGTAAAGAGACCTGCCAGTAACGAGATTGAACTAGGTATTGAGATACCGATGATCGAATCTCGGGCAAGTAACATACCAATGACAAAGGGAACAAAGTATGTTGTTATGCGGTCTGACCGATAAAAGATCTTCGTAGAATATGTGGGAGTCAATATGAGCATCCAGGTTCCGCTATTGGTTATTGACCAGAGACATGTCTCGGTCATGTCTACATTGTTCTCGAACCCGTAGGGTCCGCCCGCTTAACGTTACGATGACAGTTTCATTATGAGTTTATATATTTTGATGTACCGAAGTTAGTTCGGAGTCCCGGATGTGATCACGGACATGATGAGGAGTCTCAAAATGGTCGAGACATAAAGATTGATATATTGTAAGCCTATGTTTGGACATCGGAAGTGTTCTGGGTGAAATCGGCATTTTACTGGAATACCGGGAGGTTACCGGAACCCCCCGGTAACCTAATGGGCCTTAATGGGCCTAGTGGAGGAAGAGGAGAGGAGGCCTAGGGGCTGCCGCGCGCCCCTCCCCCCAAGTCCGAATTGGACAAGGAGGGGGGGGCGGCGCCCCCCCTTTCCTTTCTTCCCTCTCTTCCTTCTTCCCCAAGTCCTAATACAACTAGGGAAAGGGGGGCGTCCTACTCCCGGTAGGAGTAGGACTCCTCCTGCGCGCCTCCTCCTAGGGCCGGCCGCACCCCCCTTGGCTCCTTTATATACGGGGGCAGGGGGCACCCCTAGACACACAAGTTGATCTCTAAGATCGTTCTCTTAGCCGTGTGCGGTGCCCCCTTCCACCATAGTCCTCGATAATATTGTAGTGGTGCTTAGACGAAGCCCTGCAAAAGTAGAACATCAAGATCGTCACCACGCCGTCGTGCTGACGGAACTCTTCCCCGACACTTTGCTGTATCGGAGTCCGGGGATTGTCATCGAGCTGAACGTGTGCTAGAACTTGGAGGTGCCGTAGTTTCGGTGCTTGATCGGTCGGGCCGTGAAGACATACGACTACATCAACCGTGTTGTCAAAACGCTTCCGCTGTCGGTCTACGAGGGTACGTAGATCACACTCTCCCCTCTCGTTGCTATTCATCACCATGATCTTGCGTGTGCGTAGGAAAATTTTGAAATTACTATATTCCCCAACAGTGGCATCCGAGCCTAGGTTTTATGCGTTGATGTTATATGCACGAGTAGAACACAAGTGAGTTATGGGCGATATAAGTCATACTGCTTACCAGCATGTCATACTTTGGTTCAGCGGTATTGTTGGGCGAAGCGGCCCGGGCCGACATTACGCGTACGGTTACGCGAGACCGGTTCTCCCGACGTGCTTTGCACAAAGGTGGCTCGCGGGTGTCAGTTTCTCCAACTTTAGTTGAACCAAGTGTGGCTACGCCCGGTCCTTGCGAAGGTTAAAACATCACCAACTTGACAAACTATCGTTGTGGTTTTGATGCGTAGGTAAGAACGGTTCTTGCTAAGCCCGTAGCAGCCATGTAAAACTTGCAACAACAAAGTAGAGGACGTCTAACTTGTTTTTGCAGGGTATGTTGTGATGTGATATGGTCAAGACATGATGCTAAATTTTATTGTATGAGATGATCATGTTTTGTAACTGAGTTATCGGCAACTGGCAGGAGGCATATGGTTGTCGCTTTATTGTATGCAATGCAATTGCGCTGTAATGCTTTACTTTATCACTAAGCGGTAGTGATAGTCGTGGAAGCATAAGATTGGCAAGACGACAACGATGCTACGATGATGATCTAGGTGTCGCGCCGGTGATGATGGTGATCATGATGATGCTTCGAAGATGGAGATCACAAGCACAAGATGATGATGGCCATATCATATCACTTATATTGATTGCATGTGATGTTTATCTTTTATACATCTTATCTTGCTTTGATTGACGGTAGCATTTTAAGATGATCTCTCACTAATTATCAAGAAGTGTTCTCCCTGAGTATGCACCGTTGCGAAAGTTCTTCGTGCTGAGACACCACGTGATGATCGGATGTGATAGGCTCTACGTTCAAATACAATGGGTGCAAAACAGTTGCACACGCGGAATACTCAGGTTATACTTGACGAGCCAAGCATATACAGATATGGCCTCGGAACACGGAGACCGAAAGGTCGAGCGTGAATCATATGGTAGATATGATCAACATAGTGATGTTCACCAATGAAACTACTCCATCTCACGTGATGATCGGACATGGTTTAGTTGATTTGGATCACGTGATCACTTAGAGGATTAGAGGGATGTCTATCTAAGTGGGAGTTCTTTAGTAATATGATTAATTGAACTTAAATTTATCATGAACTTAGTACCTGATAGTATCTTGCTTGTTTATGTTTGATTGTAGATAGATGGCCCGTGCTGTTGTTCCGTTGAATTTTAATGCGTTCCTTGATAAAGCAAAGTTGAAAGATGATGGTAGCAATTACACGGACTGGGTCCATAACTTGAGGATTATCCTCATTGCTGCACAGAAGAATTACGTCCTGGAAGCACCGCTGGGTGCTAGGCCTGCTGCTGGAACAACACCAGATGTTATGAACATCTGGCAGAGCAAAGCTGATGACTACTCGATAGTTCAGTGTGCCATGCTTTACGGCTTAGAATCGGGACTTCAATGACATTTTGAACATCATGGAGCATATGAGATGTTCCAGGACTTGAAGTTAATATTTCAAGCAAATGCCCGGATTGAGAGATATAAAGTCTCCAATAAGTTCTATAGCTGCAAGATGGAGGAGAACAGTTCTGTCAGTGAGCATATACTCAAAATGTCTGGGTATAATAATCACTTGATTCAATTGGGAGTTAATCTTCCAGATGATTGCGTCATTGACAGAATTCTCCAATCACTGCCACCTAGCTACAAGAGCTTCGTGATGAACTATAATATGCAAGGGATGAATAAGACTATTCCCGAGCTCTTCGCAATGCTGAAAGCTGCGGAGGTAGAAATCAAGAAGGAGCATCAAGTGTTGATGGTCAACAAGACCACTAGTTTCAAGAAAAAGGGCAAAGGGAAGAAGAAGGGGAACTTCAAAAAGAACAGCAAGCAAGTTGCTGCTCAAGAGAAGAAACCCAAATCTGGACCTAAGCCTGAAACTGAGTGCTTCTACTGCAAGCAGACTGGTCACTGGAAGTGGAACTACCCCAAGTATTTGGCGGATAAGAAGGATGGCAAGGTGAACAAAGGTATATGCGATATACATGTTATTGATGTGTACCTTACTAATGCTCGCAGTAGCACCTGGGTATTTGATACTGGTTCTGTTGCTAACATTTGCAACTCGAAACAGGGACTACGGATTAAGCGAAGATTGGGTAAGGACGAGGTGACGATGCGCGTGGGAAATGGTTCCAAAGTCGGTGTGATCGCGGTCGGCACGCTACCTCTACATCTACCTTCGGGATTAGTATTAGACCTAAATAATTGTTATTTGGTGCCAGCGTTGAGCATGAAAATTATATCTGGATCTTGTTTGATGCGAGACGGTTATTCATTTAAATCAGAGAATAATGGTTGTTCTATTTATATGAGTAAAATATTTTATGGTCATGCACCCATGAAGAATGGTCTATTCTTATTAAATCTCAATAGTAGTGACACACACATTCATAATGTTGAAGCCAAAAGATGCAGAGTTGATAATGATAGTGCAACTTATTTGTGGCACTGCCGTTTAGGTCATATCGGTGTAAAGCGCATGAAGAAACTCCATACTGTTGGACTTTTGGAACCACTTGATTATGAATCACTTGGTACTTGCGAACCGTGCCTTATGGGTAAGATGACAAAAACACCGTTCTTCGGTACTATGGAGAGAGCAACAGATTTGTTGGAAATCATACATACAGATGTATGTGGTCCGATGAATGTTGAGGCTCGTGGCGGATATCGTTATTTTCTCACCTTCACAGATGACATAAGCAGATATGGGTATATCTACTTAATGAAACATAAGTCTGAAACATTTGAAAAGTTCAAAGAATTTCAGAGTGAAGTTGAAAATCATCGTAACAAGAAAATAAAATTCCTATAATCTGATCGTGGAGGAGAATATTTGAGTTACGAGTTTGGTGTACATTTGAAACAATGCGGAATAGTTTCGCAACTCACGCCACCCGGAACACCACAGCGTAATGGTGTGTCCGAACGTCTTAATCGTACTTTACTTGATATGGTGCGATCTATGATGTCTCTTACTGATTTACCGCTATCATTTTGGGGTTATGCTTTAGAGACGGTCGCATTCACGTTAAATAGGGCACCATCAAAATCTGTTGATACGACGCCTTATGAACTGTGGTTTGGCAAGAAACCAAAGTTATCATTTCTGAAAGTTTGGGGCTGCGATGCTTATGTGAAAAAACTTCAACCTGATAAGCTCGAACCCAAATCGGAGAAATGTGTCTTCATAGGATATCCAAAGGAAACTATTGGATACACCTTCTATCACAGACCCGAAGGCAAGACTTTTGTTGCTAAATTCAGAAACTTTCTAGAGAAGGAGTTTCTCTTGAAAGAAGTGAGTGGGAGGAAAGTAGAACTTGATGAGGTAATTGTACCTGCTCCCTTATTGGAAAGTAGTACATCACAGAAACCAATTTCTGTGACACCTACACCAATTAGTGAGGAAGCTAATGATGATGATCATGAAACTTCAGAACAAGATACTACTGAACCTCGTAGATCAACCAGAGTAAGATCCGCACTAGAGTGGTACGGTAATCCTATTTTGGAAGTCATGCTACTAGATCATGATGAACCTACAAACTATGGAGAAGCGATAGTGAGCCCAGATTCCGCAAAATGGCTTGAAGCCATGAAATCTGAGATGGGATCCATGTATGAGAACAAAGTGTGGACTTTGGTTGACTTGCCAAAAGATCGGCAAGCAATTGAGAATAAATGGATCTTCAAGAAGAAGACTGACGCTGACGGTAATGTTACTGTCTACAAAGCTCGACTTGTCGCAAAAGGTTTTCGACAAGTTCGAGGGATTGACTACGATGAGACCTTCTCACCCGTAGCGATGCTTAAGTCTGTCCGAATCATGTTAGCAATTGCTGCATTTTATGATTATGAAATTTGGCAGATGGATGTCAAAACTGCATTCCTGAATGGATTTCTGGAAGAAGAGTAGTATATGATGCAGCCGGAAGGTTTTGTCGATCCAAAGGGAGCTAACAAAGTGTGCAAGCTCCAGCGATCCATTTATGGACTGGTGCAAGCCTCTCGGAGTTGGAATGAACGCTTTGATAGTGTGATCAAAGCATTTGGTTTTGTACAGACTTTTGGAGAAGCTTGTATTTACAAGAAAGTGAGTGGGAGCTCTGTAGCATTTCTGATATTATATGTAGATGACATATTACTAATCGGAAATGATATAGAATTTCTGGATAGCATAAAGGGATACTTGAATAAGAGTTTTTCAATGAAAGACCTCGGTGAAGCTGCTTACATATTGGGCATTAAGATCTATAGAGATAGATCAAGACGCTTAATTGGACTTTCACAAAGCACATACCTTGACAAAGTTTTGAAGAAATTCAAAATGGATCAAGTAACGAAAGGATTCTTGCCTGTGTTACAAGGTGTGAAATTGAGTAAGACTCAATGCCCGACCAATGCAGAAGATAGAGAGAAAATGAAAGATGTTCCCTATGCTTCAGCCATAGGCTCTATCATGTATGCAATGCTGTGTACCAGACCTGATGTGTGTCTTGCTATAAGTCTAGCAGGGAGGTACCAAAGTAATCCAGGAGTGGATCACTGGACAGCGGTCAAGAACATCCTGAAATACCTGAAAAGGACTAAGGATATGTTTCTCATATATGGAGGTGACAAAGAGCTCATCATAAATGGTTACGTTGATGCAAGCTTTGACACTGATCCGGATGATTCTAAATCGCAAACCGGATACGTGTTTACATTAAACGGTGGAGCTGTCAGTTGGTGCAGTTCTAAACAAAGCGTTGTGGCAGGATCTACATGTGAAGCGGAGTACATATCTGCTTCGGAAGCAGCAAACGAAGGAGTCTGGATGAAGAAGTTCATATCCGATCTAGGTGTCATACCTAGTGCATCGGGTCCAATTAAAATCTTTTGTGACAATACTGGTGCAATTGCCTTGGCAAAGGAATCAAGATTTCACAAGAGAACCAAGCACATCAAGAGACGCTTCAATTCCATCCGGGATCTAGTCCAGGTGGGAGACATAGAGATTTGCAAGATACATACGGATCTGAATGTAGTAGACCCATTGACTAAGCCTCTTCCACGAGCAAAACATGATCAACACCAATGCTCCATGGGTGTTAGAATCATTACTGTGTAATCTAGATTATTGACTCTAGTGCAAGTGAGAGACTGAAGGAAATATGCCCTAGAGGCAATAATAAAGTTATTATTTTATTTCCTTATATCATGATAAATGTTTATTGTTCATGCTAGAATTGTATTATCCGGAAACATAATACTTGTGTGAATACATAGACAAACTAAACATCACTAGTATGCCTCTACTTGACTAGCTCATTAATCAAAGATGGTTATATTTCCTAACCATAGACATGTGTTGTCATTTGATTAACGGGATCACATTATTAGGAGAATGATGTGATTGACATGACCCATTCCATTAGCTTAGCACCCGATTGTTTAGTATGTTGCTATTGCTTTCTTCATGACTTATACATGTTCCTATGACTATGAGATTATGCAACTCCCGTTTGCCGGAGGAACACTTTGTGTGCTACCAAACGTCACAACGTAACTGGGTGATTATAAAGGAGCTCTACAGGTGTCTCCAAAGGTACATGTTGGGTTGGCGTATTTCGAGATTAGGATTTGTCACTCCGATTGTCGGAGAGGTATCTCCGGGCCCTCTCAGTAATGCACATCACATAAGCCTTGCAAGCATTGCAACTAATGAGTTAGTTGTGAGATGATGTATTACGAAACAAGTAAACAGACTTGCCGGTAACGAGATTGAACTAGGTATTGAGATACCAACGATCGAATCTCAGGCAAGTAACATATCGATGACAAAGGGAACAAAGTATGTTGTTATGCGGTCTGACCGATAAAAGATCTTCGTAGAATATGTGGGAGCCAATATGAGCATCTAGGTTCCTCTATTGGTTATTGACCGGAGACATGTGTCGGTCATGTCTACATTGTTCTTGAACCCGTAGGGTCCGCACGCTTAACGTTACGATGACAGTTTCATTATGAGTTTATATATTTTGATGTACCGAAGTTAGTTTGGAGTCTCGGATGTGATCACGGACATGATGAGGAGTCTCAAAATGGTCGAGACATAAATATTGATATATTGGAAGCCTATGTTTGGACATCGGAAGTGTTCCGGGTGAAATCGACATTTTACTGGAATACCGGAAGGTTACCAGAACCCCCCGGTAACCTAATGGGCCTTAATGGGCCTAGTGGAGGAAGAGGAGAGGAGGCCTAGGGGCTGCCGGGCGCCCCTCCCCCCCAAGTCCGAATTGGACAAGGAGGGGGGGGGCGCCCCCCTTTCCTTTCTTCCCTCTCTTCCTTCTTCCCCAAGTCTTAATCCAACTAGGGAAAGGGGGAAGTCCTACTCCCGGTAGGAGTAGGACTCCTCCTGCGCGCCTCCTCCTAGGGCCGGCCGCACCCCCTAGGCTCCTTTATATACGGGGGCAGGAGGCACCCCTAGACACACAAGTTGATCTCTAAGATCGTTCTCTTAGCCGTGTGCGGTGCCCCCTTCCACCATAGTCCTCGATAATATTGTAGTGGTGCTTAGGCGAAGCCCTGCGATAGTAGAACATCAAGATCGTCACCACGCCGTCGTGCTGACGGAACTCTTCCCCGACACTTTGCTGGATCGGAGTCCGGGGATCGTCATCGAGCTGAACGTGTGCTAGAACTCGGAGGTGCCGTAGTTTTGGTGCTTGATCGGTTGGGCCATGAAGACGTACGACTACATCAACCGCATTGTCATAACGCTTCCGCTGTCGGTCTAAGAGGGTACGTAGATCACACTCTCCCCTCTCGTTGCTATGCATCACCATGATCTTGCGTGTGCGTAGGAAAATTTTGAAATTACTACGTTCCCCAACAGTATCTCCTCGAGTTCTAGCAGAAACTCGATTAGCTCAGACAGTTCTTTCCTTTTCGATTCACTTTCGTCATTCATAGGGCGAGACATAATTTTCTCGAGCTCTCTCTGTGCTTTCCGAAGTCTCTTTTTGGGCTTCTTCAAAACTCTCTGATCCCAATCATGGAACTGATCGTGCATGCGATTCAGTTTTTCATAGACCGTATTTTGTCCCGCAGCCGTGCTTGCCGAGTCCCACTCCTCCTAGACGACATCCGAGAATGACTGTTCACGCAGCCACCTCGCCTCAAATTTCTTGCTTGTTGCACCATTGGCCGCCACTCCCGAGTAATACTCTGTGTCCACACACAAGGGTCTATGATCTGAATGATTATAGTTTAAATTTTGTAATGCAGCATGAGGATAAAGAGTGGACCATGCATCATTAACCAAGCCCCTATCCAGTCATTCTCTAATCCTGCCTCGAAACCACGTGAATTGGTCTCCCACATATGCCATGTCCCTCAACTCGCAGTCCTCAATGGTTGCCTGAAAGGCGTGCATATACTGTCATGGTCTTGGATTACCACCTTCTTTCTCATGTAGGAATTGTATTTCATTCAAATCCCCAATCAGAAGCCATGGTAATGTATTATTATGATGCAATCTTCTCATTCTCTCCCATGTTCTATGCTTGTGTTCCCAATGGAATTCACCATACATGCCGGTTAATCTCCATTCGTTATTCTGTTCATCCGCCACTCTAACATCAATGAACATAGGATCAAGTTCCATGCGCTGCACTTTTATTTCTTTCCTCCATAATAACATTAGTCCACCTTTCCTTCCATCTCCAACACATACCAATTTCTGATCCATTCTCAATATCCTCCTCAAACACTCTGCCGGATAGCTTTCTAAGTGTGTCTCCAACAAAAACATCACATCTGGGCTGCAGCTTTGCTGGACATCCAACAAAGCATGAACCACCGGGGTGTTACCAAGCCCCCGGCAGTTCCAACATAACAGTTTCATTGCTTCACTAGAGAGCCAGCTTCAAAGAGAACCGATCGCTGTCAAACAACGCCGGGACAAAAAGCCTAAACAAATCCAAAAGTTGTCTTCAGATCTGATCAACAACCAAGTTCTCTAAACACTAGCAGGGAAGCTATACACCAACACAATGGATAAATTCCTCATGGCATGCAAGCACTAGATAGACGATAAGATGGAGTCATGAAGTCAACACCATCGCCGAACTTGTTGCCGCACAAAAGCAAGGCCGAAACTCTAGCTAAGCACACTAGACCAGCGACGGCACCTCCGGTACCGTCCTGGGAAAGAGACGCCGGCAGCTGCGCCGCCGCCACGGAGGCGGCCGGTGCTACATCTTTTCGCACTGCGTTGGTTTTCCCCGAAGAGAAAGGGATGATGCAGCAAAGTAGCGTAAGTATTTCCCTCAGTTTTTGAGAACCAAGGTATCAATCCAGTAGGAGGCTACGCGCGAGTCCCTCGTACCTGCACAAAACAAATAAATCCTTGCAACCAACGCAAATAGGGGTTGTCAATCCCTATAGGGCCACTTATGAGAGTGAGATCTGATAGATATGATAAGATAATATTTTTGGTATTTTTATGATAAAGATGCAAAGTAAAATAAAGGCAAAGTAAATAGCAAAGGAAATAACTAAGTAGTAGGAGATCAATATGATAAAGATAGACACGGGGGCCATATTTTTCACTAGTGGCTTCTCTCGAGAGTATAAGTATTCTACGGTGGGTGAACAAATTATTGTTGAGCAATTGACAGAATTGAGCATAGTTATGAGAATATCTAGTTATGATCATGTATATAGGCATCACGTCCGAGACAAGTAGACCGACTCCTGCCTGCATCTACTACTATTACTCCACTCATCGACCGCTATCCAGCATGCATCTAGAGTATTAAGTTAAAAACAGAGTAACGCCTTAAGCAAGATGACATGATGTAGAGGGATAGACTCATGCAATATGAAGAAAACCCCATCTTGTTATCCTTGATGGCAACAATACAATACGTGCCTTGCTGCCCTTATAGTCACCGGGAAAGGACACCACAAGATTGAACCCAAAGCTAAGCACTTCTCCCATTGCAAGAAAGATCAATCTAGTAGGCCAAACCAAACCGATAATTCGAAGAGACTTGCAAAGATAACCAATCATACATAAAATAATTCAGAGAAGATTCAAATATTATCCATATATAGACTTGATCATAAACCCACAATCCATCGATCTCAACAAACACACCGCAAAAAGAAGATTACATCGAATAGATCTCCAAAAGAGAGGGGGAGAACATTGTATTGAGATCCACAAAGAGAGAAGAAGCCATCTAGCTACTAACTATGGACCCGTAGGTCTGAAGTAAACTACTCACACTTCATTGGAGAGGCTATGGTGTTGATGTAGAAGCCCTCCGTGATCGATGCCCCCTCCGGCGGAGCTCCGGAACAGGCCCCAAGATGGGATCTCATGGATACAGAAAGTTACGGTGGTGGAATTAGGGTTTTGGCTCCGTATCTTATCGTTTGGGGGTATGTGGGTATATATAGGAGGAAGAAGTACGTCAGTGGACCAAGAGGGGGCCCAC
>NC_057803.1:375774165-375785331 GCF_018294505.1 Triticum aestivum | reverse complement strand
GTGGCCTCCTGTTAGTTGGCTTGACGTAGGGTCTAAGTCTCCTGAGTTGTATTCGGTGAGAAAATCACGTTCCTGAAGGTTTCATTCCGTTTGGACTCCGTTTGATATTCCTTTTCTTCGAAACCCTAAAACAGGAAAAAAACAACAATTCTGGGCTGGGCCTCGAGTTAATAGGTTATTCCCAAAAATAATGTAAAAGTGGATAATAAAGCCCAACAATGTCCAAAACAGTAGATAATATAGTATGAAGCAATCAAAAATTATAGATACGTTGGAGACGTATCAAGCATCCCCAAGCTTAATTCCTGCTCGTCCTCGAGTAGGTAAATGATAAAAACAGAATTTTTGATGCGAAGTGCTACTTGGCATAATTTTAATGTAATTTTTCTTAATTGTGGTATGAATATTCAGATCCGAAAGATTCAAGACAAAAGTTTATATTGACATAGAAAATAATAATACTTCAAGCATACTAACAAAGCAATTATGT
Source organism: Triticum aestivum (assembly GCF_018294505.1). Classification (NCBI taxonomy): domain Eukaryota; kingdom Viridiplantae; phylum Streptophyta; class Magnoliopsida; order Poales; family Poaceae; genus Triticum; species Triticum aestivum. The sequence continues at coordinate 375,784,841 of NC_057803.1, read as the reverse complement.
CTTCTCAAAATGACATGGCTAAAGAAAGTTATCCCTACAAAATCATATAGTCTGGCTATGCTCTATCTTCACCACACAAAATATTTAAACCATGCTCAACCCCGATGACAAGCCAAGCAATTGTTTCATACTTTTAACGTTCTCAAAACTTTTTCAATCTTCACGCAATACATGAGTGTGAGCCATGGATATAGCACTATAGGTGGAATAGAGTGGTGGTTGTGGAGAAGACAAAAAGGGGAAGATAGTCTCACATTAACTAGGCGTATCAACGGGCTATGGAGATGTCCATCAATAGATATCAATGTGAGTGAGTAGGGATTGCCATGCAACGGATGCACTAGAGCTATAAGTATATGAAAGCTCAAAAAGAAACTAAGTGGGCGTGCATCCAACTTCCTTGCTCATGAAGACCTAGGGCAATTTTGAGGAAGCCCATCATTGGAATATACAAGCCAAGTTCTATAATGAAAAATTCCCACTAGTATATGAAAGTGATAACATTGGAGACTCTCTACTAAGAATTTCATGGTGCTACTTTGAAGCACAAGTGTGGTAAAAGGATAGTAACATTGTCCCTTCTCTCTTTTTCTCTCATTTTTTCTTTGGGACTTTTCTCTTTTATTATGGCCTCTTTTCTCTTTTTTTTCGTCCGGAGTCTCATCCCGACTTGTGGGGGAGTCATAGTCTCCATCATCCTTTCCTCACTGGGACAATGATCTAATAATGATGATCATCACACTTTTATTTTTCTTACAACTCAACAATTACAAGATATGACTCTATATGAATGCCTCCGGCGGTGTACCGGGATATGCAATGATTCATGAGTGACAAGTATGAAAGAATTATGAATGGTGGCTTTGCTACAAATACTATGTCAATTACATGATCATGCTAAGCAATATGACAATGATGGAGTGTGTCATGAACGGAACGGTGGAAAGTTGCATGGCAATATATGTCGGAATGGCTATGGAAATGCCATAATAGGTAGGTATGGTGGCTGTTTTGAGGAAGGTATATGGTGGGTGTATGATACCGGCGAAAGGTGCGCGGTATTAGAGAGGCTAGCAAGAGTGGAAGGGTGAGAGTGCGTACAATCCATGGACTCAACATCAGTCATAAAGAACTCATATACTTATTGCAAAAATCTACCAGTTATCAAAGCAAAGTACTACACGCATGCTCCTAGGGGGATAGATTGGTAGGAAAAGACCATCGCTCGTCCCCGACCGCCACTCATAAGGAAGACAATCAATAAATAAATCATGCTCCGACTTCATCACATAATGGTTCACCATACGTGTATGCTACGGGAATCACAAACTTCAACACAAGTATTTCTCAAATTCACAACTACTCAACTAGCATGACTTTAATATCACCATCTCCATATCTCAAAACAATTATCAAGTATCAAACTTATCATAGTATTCAACACACTCATAAGAAAGTTTTATTATTAATCTTGCATACCAAGCATATTAGGATTTTAAGCAAATTACCATGCTATTTAAGACTCTCAAAATAATCTAAGTTAAGCATGACAGATCAATAGTTTCTATAAAACAAATCCACCACTGTGCTCTAAAAGATATAAGTGAAGCACTAGAGCAAAATTATATAACTCAAAAGATATAAGCGAAGCACATAGAGTATTCTAACAAATTCCAAATCATGTATGGCTCTCTCCAAAGATGTGTACAGCAAGGATGATTATGGTAAACTAATAAGCAAAGACTCAAATCATACAAGACACTCCAAGTAAAACACATATCATGTGGTAAATAAAAATATAGCTCCAAGTAAAGTTACCGATAGAAGTAGACGAAAGAGGGGATGCCTTCAGGGGCATCCCCAAGCTTTGGCTTTTAGGTGTCCTGAGATTATCTTGGGGATTCCATGAGCATCCCCAAGCTTAGGCTCTTGCCACTCCTTGTTCCATAATCCATCAAATCTTTACCCAAAACTTGGAAACATCACAACACAAAACTTAAAGTAGAAAATCTCACGAGCTCCGTTAGCGAAAGAAAACAAAAGACCACTTCAAGGTACTGTAATGAACTCATTCTTTATTTATATGGATGTTATACCTACTGTATTCCAACTTCTCTATGGTTCATAAACTATTTTACTAGCCATAGATTCATCAAAATAAGCAAACAACACACACAAAACAGAATCTGTCAAAAACAGAACAGTCTGTAGTAATCTGTAGCTAGCGCAAGATCTGAAACCCAAAAAATTCTAAAATAAATTGCTACACGTGAGAAATTTATGTATTAATCATCTGCAAAAAGAATTAACTAAATATAACTTTCCAAATAAATATGACAGCAGTTCTCGTGAGCGCTAAAGTTTCTGTTTTTTACAGCAAGTTCAACAAGACTTTCCGCAAGTCTTCCCAACGGTTCTACTTGGCACAAACACTAATTAAACACAAAAAACACAACCAAAACAGAGGCTAAATAATTTATTTATTACTAAGCAGGAGCAAAAAGCAAGGAATAAAAATAAAATTGGGATGCCTCCCAACAAGCGCTCGTTTAACGCCCCTAGCTAGGCATAACAAGCAAGAATAGATCTAGGTATTGCCATCTTTGGTAGGCAATCCATACGTGTCTCTCATAATAGATTCATAAGGTAATTTAATTTTCTTTCTCGGAAAATGTTCCATGCCTTTCCATAACGGAAATTGGAATCTAATATTTCCTTCCTTCATATCAATAATTGCACCAATCGTTCTAAGGAAAGGTCTACCAAGAATAATAGGACATGAAGGATTGCAATCTATGTCAAGAACAATAAAATCTACGGGCACATAATTCCTATTTGCAACAATAAGAACATCATTAATTCTTCCCATATGTTTCTTAATAGTGGAATCCGCAAGGTGCAAGTTTAGAGAGCAATCATCAAAATCACGGAAACCTAACAAATCACACAAAGTCTTTGGAATCATGGAAACACTAGCACCCAAATCACATAAAGCATAGAATTCATGATCTTTAATTTTAATTTTAATAGTTGGTTCCCACTCATTGTAAAGTTTTCTAGGGATAGAAACTTCCAATTCAAGTTTTTCTTCATAAGATTGCATCAAGGCATCAACGATATGTTTAGTAAACGCTTTATTTTGACTATAAGCATGAGGAGAATTTAGCACGGATTGCAACAAGGAAATACAATCAATCAAAGAGCAATTTTCATAGTTAAATTCCTTGAAATCCATAATAGTGGGTTTAGCAACATCTAGGGTTTTAATTTCTTCAATCCCACTTTTATCAAATTTAGCATCAAGATCAAAAGATTCAGAATTCTTGGAACGCCTTCTAGGTAAAGGTGGATCATATTCAGTCCCATCATTATCAAGATCATATTGCAAAACAAAGATTTAAAAGGGGACACATCAATAACTTTTAGATCTTCATCATAATTTTCATAGCAACTGGAAGAACACGCTTTTATAAAGGCATCTTTCTTAGCACGCATCCTAGCGGTTCTTTCTTTGCACTCGTCAATGGAAATTCTCATGGCTTTGAGAGACTCATTGATATCATGCTTAGGTGGAATAGATCTAAATTTCAAAGAATCAACATCAAGAGCAATTCTGTCAACGTTCCTAGCCAAATCATCAATCTTAAGCAATTTTTCTTCAATCATAGAATTAAAATTCTTTTGCGAAGTAATAAATTCTTTAATATTAGAATCAAAATCAGAGGGCATCTTATTATAATTTCCATAAGAATTGTTGTAGGAATTACCATAATTATTAGAGGGATTACTAGGATAAGGCCTAGGATTGAAATTTCCTCTATACGCATTATTACCAAAATTGTTCCTACCAACAAAATTCACATCCATAGATTCATTATTATTGTCAATCAAAGTAGACAAGGGCATATCATTAGGATCAGAAGAAACACTCTTATTAGCAAATAATTTCATAAGTTCATCCATCTTTCCACTCAAAACATTAATTTCTTCTATCGCATGCACCTTTTTATTAGTAGATCTTTCAGTATGCCATTGAGAATAATTAACCATAATATTATCTAGGAGTTTATTAGCTTCTCCTAAGGTGAATTCCATAGAAGTGCCTCCCGCAGCCGAATCCAAAAGATTTCTAGAAGCAAAATTCAATCCGGCATAATATTTTTTATAATCATCCACAAATTTAAACCATGAGTAGGGCAATTACGTATCATTAATTTCATTCTCTCCCAAGCTTGTGCAACATGTTCATGATAAAGTTGCTTAAAGTTCATAATATCGTTTCTAAGAGAGATGATTTTAGCGGGAGGAAAATACTTAGAGATAAAAGCATCTTTGCACTTGTTCCATGGATCAATACTATTTTTAGGCAAAGACGAAAACCAAGCTTTAGCACGATCTCTAAGCGAAAAAGGAAATAGCTTCAATTTAACAACATCATTATCCACATCTTTCTTCTTTTGCATGTCACACAAATCAACGAAGCTATTTAGATGGGTAGCGGCATCTTCACTAGGAAGGCCGGAGAACAGATCTTTCATGACAAGATTCAGCAAAGCAGTATTAATTTCACAAGATTCAGCATCAGTGAGAGGAGCAGTCGGAGTGCTAACAAAATCATTGTTGTTGGTATTGGTGAAGTCACACAATTTAGTATTATCTTGAGCCATCGCGACAAACAAGCAAACTAACACACAAGCAATCAAAAAGCATGCGGACAAAAAGGGGAAAATAGAGAAAGAGAGGGAGGATAAAGAGAGAGAGGGCAAATAAAACGGCAAGGGTGAATTGGGGGGAGAGGAAAACGAGAGGCAAATGGCAAATAATGTAATGCGGGAGATAAGGGTATGTGATGGGTACTTGGTATGTTGACTTTTGCGTAGACCTCCCCGGCAACGGTGCCAGAAATCCTTCTTGCTACCTCTTTTAGCACTGCGTTGGTTTTCCCCGAAGAGGAAGGGATGATGCAGCAAAGTAGCGTAAGTATTTCCCTCAGTTTTTGAGAACCAAGGTATCAATCCAGTAGGAGGCTACGCGCGAGTCCCTCCTACCTGCACAAAACAAATAAATCCTCGCAACCAACGCAAATAGGGGTAGTCAATCCCTATAGGGCCACTTACGAGAGTGAGATCTGATAGATATGATAAGATAATATTTTTGGTATTTTTATGATAAAGATGCAAAGTAAAATAAAGGCAAAGTAAATAGCAAAGGAAATAACTAAGTAGTAGGAGATCAATATGATAAAGATAGACCCGGGGCCCATAGGTTTCACTAGTGGCTTATCTCGAGAGCATAAGTATTCTATGGTGGGTGAACAAATTACTATTGAGCAATTGACAGAATTGAGCATAGTTATGAGAATATCTAGGTATGATCATGTATATAGGCATCACGTCCGAGACAAGTAGACCGACTCCTGCCTGCATCTACTACTATTACTCCACTCATCGACCGCTATCCAGCATGCATCTAGAGTATTAAGTTAAAAACAGAGTAACACCTTAAGCAAGATGACATGATGTAGAGGGATAGACTCATGCAATATGAAGAAAACCCCATCTTGTTATCCTCGATGGCAACAATACAATACGTGCCTTGCTGCCCTTACTGTCACCGGGAAAGGACACCGCAAGATTGAACCCAAAGCTAAGCACTTCTCCCATTGCAAGAAAGATCAATCTAGTAGGCCAAACCAAACTGATAATTCAAAGAGACTTGCAAAGATAACCAATCGTACATAAAAGAATTCAGAGAAGATTCAAATATTATTCATAGATAGACTTGATCATAAACCCACAATTCATCGGTCTCAACAAACACACCGCAAAAAGAAGATTACATCGAATAGATCTCCACAAGAGAGGGGGAGAACATTGTATTGAGATCCAAAAAGAGAGAAGAAGCCATCTAGCTACTAACTATGGACCCGTAGGTCTGAAGTAAACTACTCACACTTCATTGGAGAGGCTATGGTGTTGGTGTAGAAGCCCTCCGTGATCGATGCCCCCTCCGGCGGAGCTCCGGAACAGGCCCCAAGATGGGATCTCGTGGATACAGAAAGTTACGGTGGTGGAATTAGGGTTTTGGCTCCGTATCTTATCGTTTGGGGGTATGTGGGTATATATAGGAGGAAGAATTACGTCAGTGGACCAAGAGGGGGCCCACGAGGGTGGAGGGCGCGCCTGGGGGGGGGGGAGGCGCGCCCCTACCTCGTGGCCTCCTGTTAGTTGGCTTGACATAGGGTCTAAGTCTCCTGAGTTGTATTCGGTGAGAAAATCACGTTCCCGAAGGTTTCATTCCGTTTGGACTCCGTTTGATATTCCTTTTCTTCGAAACCCTAAAACAGGAAAAAAACAACAATTCTGGGCTGGGCCTCGAGTTAATAGGTTATTCCCAAAAATAATGTAAAAGTGGATAATAAAGCCCAATAATGTCCAAAACAGTAGATAATATAGTATGAAGCAATCAAAAATTATAGATACGTTGGAGACGTATCAAGCATCCCCAAGCTTAATTCCTGCTCGTCCTCGAGTAGGTAAATGATAAAAACAGAATTTTTGATGCGAAGTGCTACTTGGCATAATTTTAATGTAATTCTTCTTAATTGTGGTATGAATATTCAGATCCGAAAGATTCAAGACAAAAGTTTATATTGACATAGAAAATAATAATACTTCAAGCATACTAACAAAGCAATTATGTCTTCTCAAAATAACATGGCTAAAGAAAGTTATCCCTACAAAATCATATAGTCTGGCTATGCTCTATCTTCACCACACAAAATATTTAAATCATGCACAACCCCGATGACAAGCCAAGCAATTGTTTCATACTTTTGACATTCTCAAAACTTTTTCAATCTTCACGCAATACATGAGCGTGAGCCATGGATATAGCACTATAGGTGGAATAGAGTGGTGGTTGTGGAGAAGACAAAAAGGGGAAGATAGTCTCACATCAACTAGGCGTATCAACGGGCTATGGAGATGCCCATCAATAGATATCAATGTGAGTGAGTAGGGATTGCCATGCAACGAATGCACTAGAGCTATAAGTATATGAAAGCTCAAAAAGAAACTAAGTGGGTGTGCATCCAACTTGCTTGCTCATGAAGAGCTAGGGCAATTTTTAGGAAGCCCATCATTGGAATATACAAGCCAAGTTCTATAATGAAAAATTCCCACTAGTATATGAAAGTGATAACATGAGAGACTCTCTACTATGAAGATCATGGTGCTACTTTGAAGCACAAGTGTGGTAAAAGGATAGTAACATTGTCCCTTCTCTCTTTTTCTCTCATTTTTTCTTTGGGCCTTTTCTCTTTTTTATGGCCTCTTTTCTCTCTTTTTTTATTTTTTGCCTAGAGTCTCATCCCGACTTGTGGGGGAGTCATAGTCTCCATCATCCTTTCCTCACTGGGACAATGCTCTAATAATGATGATCATCACACTTTTATTTTTCTTACAACTCAACAATTACAACTCGATAGAACAAGATATGACTCTATATGAATGCCTCCGGCGGTGTACTAGGATATGCAATGATTCACGAGTGACAAGTATGAAAGAATTATGAACGGTGGCTTTGCCACAAATACTATGTCAACTACATGATCATGCTAAGCAATATGACAATGATGGAGTGTGTCATGAACGGAACGGTGGAAAGTTGCATGGCAATATATCTCGGAATGGCTATGGAAATGCCATAATAGGTAGGTATGGTGGCTGTTTTGAGGAAGGTATATGGTGGGTGTATGATACCGGCGAAAGGTGCGCGGTATTAGAGAGGCTAGCAAGGGTGGAAGGGTGAGAGTGCGTATAATCCTTGGACTCAACATTAGTCATAAAGAACTCATATACTTATTGCAAAAATCTACAAGTTATCAAAGCAAAGTATTATGCACATGCTCCTAGGGGGATAGATTGGTAGGAAAAGACCATCGCTCGTCCCCGGCCGCCATTCATAAGGAAGACAATCAATAAATAAATCATGCTCCGACTTCATCACATAACGGTTCACCATACGTGCATGCTACGGGAATCACAAACTTCAACACAAGTATTTCTCAAATTCACAACTACTCAACTAGCATGACTTTAATATCACCATCTCCATATCTCAAAACAATTATCAAGTATCAAACTTATCATAGTATTCAACACACTCATAAGAAAGTTTTATTATTAATCTTGCATACCAAGCATATTAGGATTTTAAGCAAATTACCATGCTATTTAAGACTCTCAAAATAATCTAAGTGAAGCATGAGAGATCAATAGTTTCTATAAAACAAATCCACCACCGTTCTCTAAAAGATATAAGTGAAGCACTAAAGCAAAATTATATAACTCAAAAGATATAAGCGAAGCACATAGAGTATTCTAACAAATTACAAATCATGTATGGCTCTCTCAAAAGATGTGTACAGCAAGGATGATTGTGGTAAACTAATAAGCAAAGACTCAAATCATACAAGATGCTCCAAGTAAAACACATATCATGTGGTAAATAAAAATATAGCTCCAAGTAAAGTTACCGATAGAAGTAGACAAAAGAGGGGATGCCTTCCGGGGCATCCCCAAGCTTTGGCTTTTAGGTGTACTTAGATTATCTTGGGGGTGACATGGGAATCCCCAAGCTTATGCTCTTTCCACTCCTTGTTCCATAACCCATCAAATCTTTACCCAAAACTTGAAATCTTCACAACACAAAACTTAAAGTAGAAAATCTCACGAGCTCCTTTAGCAAAAGAAAACAAAAGACCACTTCAAGGTACTGTAATGAACTCATTCTTTATTTATATGGGTGTTATACCTACTGTATTCCAATTTCTCTATGGTTCATAAACCATTTTACTAGCCATAGATTCATCAAAATAAGCAAACAACACACGCAAAACAGAATCTGTAAAAAACAGAACAGTCTGTAGTAATCTGTAGCTAGCGCAAGATATGGAAGCCCAAAAATTCTAAAATAAATTGCTGGACGTGAGGAATTTATGTATTAATCATATGCAAAAAGAATTAACTAAATATAACTTTCCAAATAAAAATGACAGCAGTTCTCGTGAGCGCTAAAGTTTCTGTTTTTTACAGCAAGTTCGACAAGACTTTCCGCAAGTCTTCCCAACGGTTCTACTTGGCACAAAAACTAATTAAACACAAAAAACACAACCAAAAAAGAGGCTAAATAATTTATTTATTACTAATCAGGAGAAAAAAAATCAAGGAATAAAAATAAAATTGGGTTGCCTCCCAACAAGCGCGATCGTTTAACGCCCCTAGCTAGGCATAACAAGCAAGAATAGATCTAGGTATTGCCATCTTTGGTAGGCAATGCATAAGTGGCTCTCATAATTGATTCATAAGGTAATTTAATTTTCTTTCTAGGAAAGTGTTCCATGCCTTTCCTTAATGGAAATTGGAATCTAATATTTACTTCCTTCATATCAATAATTGCACCAATCATTCTAAGGAAAGGTCTACCAAGAATAATAGGACATGAAGGATTGCAATCTATGTCAAGAACAATAAAATCTACGGGCACATAATTCCTATTTGCAACAATAAGAACATCATTAATTCTTCCCATAGGTTTCTTAATAGTGGAATCCGCATGGTGCAAGTTTAGAGAGCAATCATCAAAATCACGGAAACCTAACAAATCACACAAAGTCTTTGGAATCGTGGAAACACTAGCACCAAATCACATAAAGCATAGAATTCATGATCTTTAATTTTAATTTTAATAGTTGGTTCCCACTCATCATAAAGTTTTCTAGGGATAGAAACTTCCAATTCAAGTTTTTCTTCACGGGGGCCATAGGTTTCACTAGTGGCTTCTCTCGAGAGCATAAGTATTCTACGGTGGGTGAACAAATTACTGTTGAGCAATTGACAGAATTGAGCATAGTTATGAGAATATCTAGGTATGATCATGTATATAGGCATCATGTCTGAGACAAGTAGACCGACTCCTGCCTGCATCTACTACTATTACTCCACTCATCGACCGCTATCCAGCATGCATCTAGAGTATTAAGTTAAAAACAGAGTAACACCTTAAGCAAGATGACATGATGTAGAGGGATAGACTCATGCAATATGAAGAAAACCCCATCTTGTTATCCTCGATGGCAACAATACAACACGTGCCTTTCTGCCCTTACTGTCACCGGGAAAGGACACCGCAAGATTGAACCCAAAGCTAAGCACTTCTCCCATTGCAAGAAAGATCAATCTAGTAGGCCAAACCAAACTGATAATTCGAGGAGACTTGCAAAGATAACCAATCATACATAAAAGAATTCAGAAGATTCAAATATTATTCATAGATAGACTTGATCATAAACCCAAAATTCATCGATCTCAATAAACACACCGCAAAAAGAAGATTACATCGAATAGATCTCCACAAGAGAGGGGGAGAGCATTGTATTGAGATCGAAAAAGAGAGAAGAAACCATCTAGCTACTCACACTTCATCGGAGAGGCTATGGTGTTGATGTAGAAGCCCTCCGTGATCGATGCCCCCTCCGGCGGAGCTCCGGAATAGGCCCCAAGATGGGATCTCATGGATACAGAAAGTGACGGCGGTGGAATTAGGGTTTTGGCTCCGTATCTGATCGTTTGGGGGTACGTGGATATATATAGGAGGAAGAAATACGTCGGTGG
>NC_057803.1:375746867-375773833 GCF_018294505.1 Triticum aestivum | reverse complement strand
AGGCACGCCCCCTACCTCGTGGCCTCCTGTTAGTTAGCTTGACGTAGGGTCCAAGTCTCCTGAGTTGTATTCAGTGAGAAAATCACGTTCCCGAAGGTTTCATTCCGTTTGGACTCCGTTTGATATTCCTTTTCTTCGAAACCCTAAAATAGGCAAAAAACATCAATTCTGGACTGGGCCTCCGGTTAATAGGTTAGTCCCAAAAATAATATAAAAGTGGATAATAAAGCCCAATAATGTCCAAAATAGTAGATAATATAGCATGGAGCAATAAAAAATTATAGATACGTTGGAGACGTATGAGCCGGCGGCGAGCCGGCTAAACCCTAGTCGCCTTGGAAGTCGCCTTCCACGAGAAAAATGCTTCGGTATCAGCTGGGTTTGTTGTCTTGTAGTTTTCTTTTTTTTGTACTGCTATATAAACCACACGGCCAGCAGGTGGAGAGGATTAACGATGATTAAGCCTCGTGGTTAATAGCGGGAGACCAGCAGCGGGAAAGGAAGAGGCCTGATGCATTTTTGAAACCGAAGAAAAGTATTGCCACGACATGATACCCATGTGCAAGAAGTACACGATCATGATGGTTGGGCATGCAGGTGTACATGGTAAAAGAGGGTGGCGTGGCTACATGAGAAATTGTAGTGGTTGTGTGGGACATAGATGATGAGGTGGTGTGATGACCCGAGACCGACGCTCCAGATGCCTTCCAGTTATTTCGTTGCCGCCGTGTGTTTTATTTGATTGTTGCATTCATCATGTCATCATTTGCATTGCATCGACACTCCGTTGCTGTTATTTTTTTGAAACTTGCATCCGCTCGTAGTGTCGCTTCTCTCTGTCTCCATTGACCTTTTGTCAGGCCCCCTTGTCTTTGTCAACCTCTCTCAAACCCCCCTCGTGTGCACGTCCGAAAGCTGTCCCGAACCCGATCTGGACAGTCATGACCGATGGATCCGGATCATCCCTAAACATCCCTAAATATCATCGGTTCTTTGTTGGACTCTCCTAGCCTATTTTTCTCGGACCGTCTGATTACGATCGGATGGACCTAATAGCCCATATCCTAATTCCACCCGCTATAAATATCAGTCCAACCCTAATTTCTAGGAGAGCTGTCCCATCCCCCGATTCCCTCCGCCGCCACCACTGCGTTTCCTCGGGATCCCCTCATTCCTTCCCGAGCCAACCCAGCGCCGCCACCTAACTCCATCGACCCCCTCCACTACCACCAAAGCCTGCAGCCTCCTCCTCCCACCTTGGGATCATCTCCCGGCCAACCCGAGCTCCTCCCGTGCCCGAGCCCTCCGGCCTCGAGCTCCACCACGCCTCCTGCTTCTCCGAGCACACGCAGGACTCCTCTCTCTCGTCGTCAGCCATGAGACCCCGCACCCCTCTCTCATGAGGAATTCCTCACCATGCCAGCGCCCGCAGGACCAACACCTCGCGCTACCTTGCCGTCGCAAGCTTCACCGGAGATGAGCGTCACTGGCCCTTCTTCTCTCTCCCGTGATCCTCCTGATTCTCCCTCTCATCTCTGTGTCTCCTGTCCGTCTGTTGCATGAGCTTCCGCAGAACAGCCATGGTGAATCGAGCCTGCTCCGCGCCAAATCCGACCTCCTCCCGTTCCCCTGCTTCGGATCTGGTGCTCCACACCTCCTTCCTTGCGCCCTCCCGTTCATCGCTGTGGCTGCAACAAGTTCAAGCTGCACCACCCATTGCTACTCATTGAGCCGTCCCGCGCTCCAACTACCAGGAACTGGCTCCCCCTCGCCAGGACCTCTGGGATTTGTCCATTCTGCCGCCCAAGACCTCGTCGAGTCCCTCGATTCGTCCGCACCAAGTCTTGCTTCCGCTTGGCCCTGCTCATGTGCATGAGGACCAGCGCCATCGAAGTCCCGCTACTGCGTCTTCTGTTCGAGGGAGACGAGCGCCACAACCTCCGCTTCCCCTGCATCGAGCACGCTCATCTCGAGCGTTGACCGCCCGATCGAGCCTCCTCGTGCCCGCGCCTGGGCCGCGTCTTGCATATCGCGCGCCTTGGCCCCGCCCCCCGTGCATGTCAGCCCAGCCCCAGCTCCACAGCCGCGGCTTGCTAGCTCCTCCACCAACCGGCCCATGAGGTCTAGTGAGCACCCAGATCCAGTGCCCTCTCCTGTACATGGTTGGGCCAGCCAGATTCGACCCATTCTTGTTTTTTCCCTCTGTCCAGCGATTTTAGTATTTATTCCAGGGACTGTAGTTTTGCAAAAAAAAACCTCCATGTTCATGCATTTAATAACTCCAGAACCGTGCATCATATGTAAATAATTTATATATGTAAAATGCTTATAATTTCATCTAGTTTCACAATATGCCACTTTCATCCATGTTAAAAATGTTTAAACTTGCTGTTTGTTTAAGTTTGCTTAAATAACATGTTAAAATGATTTATTTCATAACTAAATAATCGTAGCTCCAAATTTAATAAACTTCATATGTAAATGGGGTATAAAAATGCATAGTTTAACATGGTGGCATTACTTTGCATGTTTAACAACTCTAAAATATGGGTTAGGGTAGAACAGTATCAAATTCGAAATATGCATATAGGGATTTTCTAGAATTGTTGTTTGTTATTTCCGGCCCCATTTAAACTTGCCTAAATAGTTAGTTTACTTATGCTTCACCCCTTGGCATGTTTAATAACATTTAGTATTGTTGGGTACATACACGAGAGCGAACTAAATAATTCGAATGTGGTGTTTCGTCAATATGCAACTCGTTGCATATTGAGCTCCACTTAATTTGTAGTATTGTTTGTTGCACTTTGCCATGCCATCACTCATTAAACCGGACATGCATCATACTTGGTTGTGCATCAAGCCATGTTTATGTGATGGTTGTTTACTATGTCATTTGCTTCTTTCCGGTTGTGTTTCTCCTTAATAGTTCTGGTTACGTTGCGGTTGTGAGGATCCGTTCGACTATGTTGGTTCGTCTTCTTCATGGATTCGATCTTCTTCCTAGCGGGATTTCAGGCAAGATGACCGTCACCTTGGATCTCACTGCTATCTTTGCTATGCTAGTTGTCTCGATGCTATCGCTATGTCGCGCTACCTACCACTTGTTTATCAAGCCTCCCAAATTGCCATGATAGCCTCTAACCTTTTTCACCATCCTAGCAAACCATTGTTTGGCTATGTTACCGCTTTGTTCAGCCCCTCTTATAGCATTGCTAGTTGCAGGTGCAATTGCAGGTTGTTCCATGTTGGGACATGGATATCATGGGATATCACAATATCTCTTATTTAATTAATGCATCTATATACTTGGTAAAGGGTGGAAGGCTCGGCCTTTTGCCTGGTGTTTTGTTCCACTCTTGCCGCCCTAGTTTCCGTCATACCGGTGTTATGTTCCTTGATTTTGTGTCCCTAACACGGTGAGGGTTTATGGGCCCCTCTTGACAGTTCGCTTTGAATAAAATTCTTCCAGCAAGGCCCAACATTAGTTTTACCATTTGCCTAATAACAAGTAAAACTTGCATAGGGACCTACCGGCCCCCGAGGTCTCTTAATCAACCCCGGGGCCAATGCTCCTCATAAGTGTTGGTCCAAACTGGGCGATGTCCGGCGCCCCCTGGGGAACCAGGATCTCAGCCAACCCGACGTATGGCTCATCCGGTGTACCCTGAGAACGAGATACGTGTGACTCCTATCAGGCTAGGTCGGTGCATCGGGAGGTCTTGCTGGTTTTGTTTTACCATTGTCGAAATGTCTTGTGCACTGGGATCCCGATTTTAATCGGATGTCCCGCGATGGAGGATTGTCTCCGCGGATCGTGAGCTTGTCATGGGCTAAGTTGGGACACCCCTGCAGGGTTTAAACTTTCAAGAGCCATGCTCGCGGTTATGTGGCAGATGGGAGTTTTTAATATCCGGTTGTAGTGGACTTGAATTATACTTAATTAAAATATACCAATCGCGTGCGTAACCGTGACTGTCTCTTTTCGGGTGCGTTCGAGAAGAGAACACGGTTGGGTTATGTTTGAACATAAGCAGTTCAGAATCACTTCTTGATCATTAATAGTTTGCGACTGTTGCGTAGTTTCTCATCTTATTCTTGTACTCGTAAGTTAGCCACCATATTGTGCTTAGTCGCTTGCCTCAACCTCACCACCTATCCATTCCATACCCATTAAGCTTTGCTAGTCTTGATACCCATGGTAATGGGATTGCTGAGTTCTCGTGGCTCACAAATTACTACAACAACAGTTGCAGGTACAGGTAATGTGATGATCTGACGTGAGAGCGATGCTTGCTTGATTTGGAGTTCTTCTGCTTCTTCTTTGATCAAGGGATAGGTTCCGGGTCGGGGAGCCTGGGATTAGCAGGGTGGATGTCATTCTTCTTTTCATTTGGTTTCATCTGTAGTCGGATCCTGCTCTTCTGTATGATGATTGCTATGTATTGATGAACTGTTCTATTCATGTTGTAGCTTGTGGCGAGTGTAAGCCTTTATCTTGTATTCTCATCTATTCAGTACATGGTATGTTGTAATGATATCCACCTTGCTATGCGCTCGAAATGCGGTTGTGCCCCAATCATGAATTCATCACGTGATTGGGATAGAATCACATCTTGGGTGCTACAGGTGGATAGGCTGCATGTCAAGAGAAATAGGATAGTGGGGATAAACTATTTAGGTATTATAGATAAACTGACAGATACAATAAGCAAAGGAAATACCATATTGCATTACTAGAGAGGGATAAACAATCTGAATTTATCTGCCTGGAAATCATCATTCACTGTTTCTGCATTACAAACAATGTGAGATAGTGACAGACGTGGTATTTTCTGCTATGTAATCCATTTACTTTAATTTGGTACTTATACCTGAAAATGGACCACATGATTTAGAGAAAGATAATCTTCCAGATGGTGTCATGGTGATATATACGACAACATAAACTTAAGATGTTAATAGAATGTAGTATATTGTGCAATATAAATTTATAATTTGCTGATTCCAGCATATATAGTCATCAGTTTGCTTTTTACTGTCAAAAAAATAGACATTGGTTTTCTTTTCATTTCTTCATCTACAGAACATGGGATCAAAAATGAAGGAAAGTAGGAAAGGGTGAGAACAAAAAGGATGTGAAAGTACAACTTAGAGGTCAAGTGAAATATTAAAAAAAGTTCACACTCACAATTAAAGAATCTAAAATCACATACTTGCATATGAATTATGCTTTTGCTCGTACATTGGAATTAATTCATGGTTCAGTTGGTACCTTAGGTCCTTAGCACCACTCTGAAATTGAAGAGATGGTATAGAAAGAATATTATTGACTTACAATACCGATGAATTGTTAAGTTAGAATTTTTGAAATAACAAAAATACCGGATTGACCTCGGACTTATAACATCAATATATTGCATCCGTGATAACTTTGCGTCCTGTCAAGTAGATGATTCAAAAGTTTTCTCATTGCTCACATACGCAGCCTTCTCTAATAGCATATAACCAGAAATACAAATCCACTTCATCACCTATTAGTTCATCCATATGCAAACCAAGAGAAGTGAACTCACATGCATGGTCTCTGTTTGCCAGACATGTGGCCTAGCAACACAGTGTGTTACACCATGGAATGACATTTCTGGAGTAAGAGACAATTTAATTCCTGCCTGGTCAGACAAATGAAAAATAAATAAACACATAACATTCCGACAACTTAGAAAATTATGATCAAGAAAACCTCTATTAATTATGAGAAAATGTCTAAAATCAAGGAACATATTCTTTTTCTTACTCTTACATTGAACATATTCAGTAGTAAGAGATCTATGTAAATCCCATTTGAATAATTCACAAGTTCAGTTCAGTAGCACTCAAAATATTCAGTAGCAACCCATCCCAACTCTCTCACCCATCCAATCCACCTATCCACTTGGCCACCGGTGTTTTGTTGTTCTTCCCAGCCCTTTCCCTTGAGAGCGGGAGCACCAGCGTCCCCAAATCCTCTTTTTACCTAGCCCACGCCATCTCCCAGTGCCCATCCACCTATTTCGTTTCCTCATTTTGGGAACCCCTGTCGGCGTTCTAGGAACCGGGGTACCCAGACTTGCATGCCCATGGCCCATGGCATGGCTTGATCGGTAGCCTGGTACGGCCCATCTTCAGCATCAATAACGCAAGACCCTCGCGAGGGGCGAAGCCTCGCAAGGCAAATGACGCCAAGACCTCCAGAGGGAGTGGCCTCCCTAGGCTAGCTCCTGAGGAGCGGAGATTCCTATGAAAGCGCCCACCTCGTGAGGTTAAGATGACGCAAGACATGAAGACCAAGGCCAGGCGGGCGCCAGCGGGCGCAGTACTGTAGGTTTCCTCTTTGGTGCTAAAGAGGCAAGCGCAGGTGCGGAGTCCCGCGGAATAAGCCAAAGGCTTCCATTTCTGTGCTACAAGACCTAGACTGCCAGGACGACGGGACGGAGGTCATCGTCGAGCCCACCACGACGGCACGACCAGAAGCTTTGCAGGCGAAGACCACCTTTCATCAAGATAAGATGTACTAGTTGTCTCCATTCAAAATTGGCCGTTACGGGTGAAGGAAATATGCCCAAGAGGCAATAATAAAGTTGTTATTTATATTTCCTTATATCATGATAAATGTTTATTATTCATGCTAGAATTGTATTAACCGGAAACTTAGTACATGTGTGAATACATAGACAAACACAGTGTCACTAGTTTGCCTCTACTTGACTAGCTCGTTGAATCAATGATGGTTATGTTTCCTAACCATAGACATGAGTTGTCATTTGATTAACGGGATCACATCATTAGAGAATGCTGTGATAGACTTGACCCATCCGTTAGCTTAGCACGATGATTGTTTAGTTTGTTGCTATTGCTTTCTCCATAACTTATACATGTTCCTATGACTACGAGATCATGCAACTCCCGAATACCGGAGGAACACTTTGTGTGCTACCAAACGTCACAACATAACTTGGTGATTATAAAGGTGCTCTACAGGTGTCTCCGATGGTGTTTGTTGAGTTGGCATAGATCGAGATTAGGATTTGTGACTCCGATTGTTGGAGAGGTATCTCTGGGCCCCCTCGGTAATGTACATCACTATAAGCCTTGCAAGCAATGTAGCTAATAAGTTAGTTACAGTATGTAGCATTACGGAACGAGTAAAGAGACTTGCCGGTAATGAGATTGAACTAGGTATTGAGATACCGATGATCGAATCTCGGGCAAGTAACATACCGATGACAAAGGGAACAACGTATATCGTTATGCGGTTTGACAGATAAAGATCTTGGTAGAAATTGTGGAAGATGGAGAGATGCGCTGTCTGGCGACGACCCTCGCCGCCACCGATGAAGGGCCTGGTTTCCCTTTCTCCATGGCGAATGAGAGAAAGGGGAGCATAAGCTGAAGAAAGGAGGAGATGAGAGAGTGCGGGTTTCTGCGCTCCCCTCCCGCTCTTTATAAAGGAGCGAGGTGGGGGCTCGGCCGCCCCGCTCAGCGAAACAAGGCACGGGAAGAGCAGGGAGTCGAGGCCAACCCGCTGCCTCTGCTCGCGACGGCCCAGTTTCCCACTCCCATCGTCCGCGATCCCAAGCGCATGGGAGCCGCGTGGCGAAGATGCAGAACCAAGGCGACGGGTGAGGTGGCCTCGCTCCGCCCCGTGATCACGGGGAGTGGGCGTCCCGAAAACCACGCACCGGCCCCGTCCAGTAAATGCACCACGCACCCACGCCTACCTTCGTTTAGGGAGGAGGTCGTGAACCGTCCCCATCATCGTGGCCTGACGCATGCTCGAGGGGCTTAGCCCCGTGCACGCCGCCCGCGTCACCCACGATGCCGCGTTTGACGCGTGCCGTTCTGGGCGTGCGCGGTGGGAGCGGAGAGATATGCGGCGTGACCTAGGCCACGCGTGCCCGTGCACTGTTTTGGGCCTGGCCCAACAGCGCTCGGCACCGTGTATGGCCTAGGTCCGGGGGCTCCTGCCGGTGTACTAGAGTAGGGGTACCCTAGTACCCCGAACTTGTGCACGGGCAGTCGCAGCATCCCGCGGCAAGGCTTGCCGGGTGACCGCCAAGACCCTCCGTGGTTCCCTCAAAGACCATTCAAGAACAAAGTACCCAAACCAAGGCCCCGACAAGAGGAGCTTGCCGGGAAGGCCAACCCAGGCCCCGGCAAGAGGAGCTTGCCGGGAAGATACAAGGCCCCGGCAAGAGGAGCGTGCCGGGAAGGCCACTCAAGGCATACCAAGAAAGCTTGCCGCGACGCGCCCTGCGTCCCGGCAAGGCCCGGTGAGCGACAAGCTCCCAAACACGACAAGACGACGACCGCAGCAAGGAGCTTGCCGCGGGAAACCCCCACTTCGTGCCCGCGCTCTAGCACACCTGCTAACGTGTCGCTCTAGGACTCTCCCAAGCACACGTGGCAGGAGGCTGTGCAGCTAGGGGTGCGAGGTGGCAAGCGGAGATGAAGAGAAGGCCATCGTGGCAAACGGTGGCGCTCCTAACGGTCACTTTTTGCACTGTTTAGGCAACTCAGACAGACATTTAATGCCCTTGTCCCCTGCCGTCAGAGTTAGGTAGGGTGCACTGTATCCACAGTAGCGGTAGCTGCACCTACCGCATGCTTTTCCATTTTTACCCTTCTTGTCTACGTTGCCACCTGTCGGTGACCCCTTGAAAGTATAAAAGGAGGCCCAAGCGCAACGTAGAAGGGGTTTGGAGGTTCGGCCGGCTCGGCTCATCCAGAAGCACCAGGAACACTCTCACGCTCAGTCTGGCAGCGTCCATCGCTCCTGAGCAAGAATTCAATACACACAAACAAGCAGCAGTAGGGTTTTACGCATCCGTGCGGCCCGAAGCTGGGTAAAAACCGCTCGCGTGTACTGCCTCGATCCGCTCTTTGTGCGACCTCCGCCCCCCACCGAACCGAAAGGGGCCCTGTCCCCATAGGTGTTGGTGGAATCAGCCTCCCCGACATCTCTGGCGCGCCAGGTAGGGGGCGTCGAGATCGTGCGAACCCGATCCGGCGTGCACGCGAGCTGAATCTTCATCGTCTTCACCGACATGCCACCGAAGAAGAAGGCTTCGGGGGCAACAGCCCCGTCTGCATCGCTTCCACCACCTCTGGAGCAGGCGGACAATGGAGTGGACGCCGGCGGAAGAATGGACATCGACGAGGGTGCCCACAGCGCTGCCAAGTCCAAGGACAAGGCCGCGCAGACCTCGGCGTCCATACGCCCACCGCGCCCATCTCAGGAAGGGCGGGACCACCAGCGTCATAGTGTTCGCAGCACCATACGTCCGCTGGCCCAAGATCAAGCTGGTGGTTCGCGTGGCGTTCAAGACCAGCATGCACGCCAGCATGCTGGCCCCAGTGAGGTGCGGTCGCCTGGACTGGACACTGCTCCTTCTAATTTGGTTAGGAGTCCGAGCATGTCCCGCTCCTCGCACCGTTCACCTCTGCCGCCCACCACGCCGGCGGAAGCCTTGGCGCGGGCCCAGCTACTCCTGGATTACCCTCCAACGGCGGACAAGACCGACGAATGGAGGGCCACTATCCAGAGCCTCATCGGTTTCGCCAACGGCGACACTGCGCGGCAACCAAGCACCTCGCTGCCGCGGCAGTACAACCGGACGCGAGCCGATGGCAATAAGACCGGGGGAGGTGCGACTTCCATGCACTCTCCACTACGAAGGCCAAAGTCGCCGACTCGCCGGGTCCACCCCGACAGCGGCTCCACCGCGTCGTCGGACCCACGAGCTCGTCGCGACCAGCGCCAAGTTCTTCATGAACGACAACAAGAAGACGCTCGAACCCGCATCGAGCGCCGAAGAGAAGCGCGACGTCAATCCGACAAGCGCGCTGGGCCCTCTGTTGACATGCATGCGCCAGGGGCACCAGGCGATCTGCCGTACGCGGTAGGTTGTCCTGCGTTCACCCGTGAGCTGCGGCAAGTCCAGTGGCCCAGCACAAAGAATTTCAAACCAGACGTACCAGAGAAGTACGACGGCAAGACGCATCCGTCGGAGTTTCTCAGCATCTACACCATCGCGGTGCAGGCTGCAGGGGGACGGGACGACAAGATCCTTGCCAACTACTTCCCGCTGGTACTCAAGCCCAATGTCAGATCCTGGCTCATGCACTTTCCGGACAACTCCATATCCTCCTGGGCTGATCTGTGCCATCAGTTTGTCGGCGCCTTTACAGGCGGCCACAAGCCACATGGCCAAGAAAGCGATCTTCATCTGCTCGCCTAGAAGGAAGGAGAGCCACTGCGCAAGTACATTCAGAGATTCAGCCGTGTACAACACAACATCCCGGACGTCCACCCCGCCGCGATCATCAGCGCGTTCCATCAGAACGTGCGAAACCGAAGGATGAGGGAGGAGATGGCGATGTGTAAGATCAGAGACGTCAGCGAGCTTTACGCCCTGGCCGACAAGTGTGCACGCGCTGAAGAGGGGAGGAGGCTCCCCGGAGAGGATACAGGAGCAGGAGGATCTGACAGTGAGGATGCCGCCCCGACAAGGAAAGGCCGGCGGCGGAACAACAGAAGGAAAAAGGGCAAGGAAGTGCTAGCTGTCGAGCAGACCGGCAAAGGAGGTGGCGCCAAGGAAGCTAAAGCTGGTGGCTCCGACAAGGAGGCCCAGCCTGTGGCGGCCGCCGACAAGCAGGTCAGCTCCGGCAAGCAGTATTGTAAGATTCACCGCACCAAGGGCCACGATCTCCAGAATTGCAAGAAAGTCGAACAGCTTGTTGAGCAACAGAAAGCTGAGTACGAGCGGCGCGATAAGGAGAAGGCCCAGGAAGGAACTGGTGGATCCGGCAAGAAACGTCCCGGCCGAGGAGGACGCCGCGGCAAGGCCAAGCAGCGGCAAGGAGACAGACCTCCCCGCGGCCGCGACAAGGATGAAGATGACGACGATGACGAAGACATGGATGATGACGAGGCCGACGAGCAGGAATTTCAGAAAGCCACAGAGGTCCTGTGCGTTGACGGTGGTGCTTCTCTGCATACTTCGCACCGCCAACTCAAGCAGTGGATGCGGGAAGTGAATGCAGCAGAGCCATCCTTAGAGTCACGCAAGCCTCTGAAATGGTCCAGCACGCCTATCATCTTTGACATTGAGGATCACCCTGATCGCGTAACTGCGGTCGGGTTCTTGCCGATGTTGGTTTCACCAACTATCCGCAACCTCAAGGTCACGAAGATGCTAGTTGACGGCGGGGCCGGCTTGAATCTGATCTCCTCCGCGGTCCTTCAGAAACTCCAGATCCCTGACAGCGAGCTCGAGGAGACCGGCACATTCCAAGGAATCAGCCCGGGAAGAAGCAAGCCGAAGGGAAAGATCACGCTGCCGGTCACATTTGGCAGCGAGATGAACTTCAGAACTGAGAGGGTCACATTTGACGTTGCCGATTTTCCATTACCCTACAATGGGATCCTTGGCCGTCCAGCGCTCGCCAAGTTTATGGCAGCCTCTCACTATGCATACAACATGCTCAAGATGCCAGGTCCAATAAGTGTCATCTCTGTCCCCGGCGACAAGAAGGATGCCCTTATCTGCACCGACAAAATCTACCGGGAAGCAGCAGCCGCAGCTGATCACAACATACTTGCCGCTGAAGCTCCCGGGGGGAAGAAGAAGACAAAGTCCGGCAAGAGCTCTGATGCCCACTCCGGCAAGCGCACCTCTTCGGAGTGCTGCGCTACCGTCGAGGACGCACCATCGAGCTCCACCGACAAGTGCAAGAAGACGATGGCAGCTCCACCCGAGACCAAGAAGGTGCCCGCCAAGAAGGACGGCACTGGTGGTACCTTCACCATCAGTGCCACGCTTGACCCCAAATAGGAAAGCGTGCTCGTTGCTTTCCTGCGGGCGAATGTCGACGTGTTTGCATGGCAATCGTCTGATATCCTCGGTGTTCCCAGGAAAGTAATTGAGCACCACCTTGCCATCTGTCCTCATGCGCGGCCCGTCAAGCAGAGAGTCAGGAAGCAAGCGGTGGAGCGCCAAGAGTTCATTGCAGAAGAGATCAGGAAATTGGAAGCAGCAGGCCTTGTCAGAGGAGTGCTCCATCCCACGTGGTTGGCCAATCCTGTAGTCATGCGCAAGGCGAACGGGAAATGGAGGCTTTGTATAGACTTCACTGATGTCAATAAAGCTTGTCCCAAAGATCCATTTCCCTTGCCGCGCATTGACCAGATTGTTGACTCCACAGCTGGATGTGACTTGCTTTCATTTCTTGATGCATACTCAGGATACCATCAAATCTTCATGGCAGAAGAAGATGAGGAAAAACCGCATTTATCACCCCTTGCGGCACATACTGTTTTATACGGATGCCCTTTGGGTTGAAGAATGCTGGTTCAATATTTGCAAGGGTAGTCCATGTCACTTTTGAGACACAGATACACAGAAATGTGGAAGCCTACATGGATGATATAGTGGTCAAGAGCAAGGACAAGGCTACCCTGATCCAAGATTTAGAAGAAACTTTTGCAAATCTGCGCAAGATCAACCTCAAGCTCAACCCCGAGAAGTGCGTGTTTGGAGTCCCTTCCGGCAAGCTTCTCGGGTTCTTTGTGTCTCAACGGGGAATTGAAGCCAACCCCGACAAGATCAAGGCCATCGAGTAGATTGAAGCACCGAAGCGCGTCAAGGATGTGCGAAGGCTTGCCGGTTGCGTGGCTGCTCTCAGCAGGTTTATCTCTAAGTCTGCTGAGCGCGCCCTGCCGTTTTTCAAAATATTGAAAAAGGCAGGTCCAATGAAATGGACTCCGGAAGCGAAGGCCGTGCTGCAGGACTTGAAGAGGTACCTGTCCTCCACTCCAATACTTGTTGCACCTAAGCCACAAGAGAAGTTGCTGCTGTACCTAGCGGCAACCAATCAAGTGGTTAGTGCTGCATTAGTAGCAGAGAGGGAGGTGGATGATGAGCCAGCGACCGCGACAAGTGAATCCAGGGACAAGCAGGGGGCTTCTCCGACAAGCTCTGGCCCCGACAAAGTTGAATCTGCGCAGACGTGCAAGGAGGTGCAGAAGAAGATGGTGCAGCGCCCAGTTTACTTTGTCAGCTCCCTTCTCCAGGGGGCTAGGTCGAGGTACTCTGGTGTGCAAAAATTGCTTTTCGGCCTTCTCATGGCCTCGAGAAAGCTGCGCCATTACTTCCAGGCACACGAGATCACAGTTGTCACTCGCTTTCCACTGAAGAGGATACTGCAGAATCCAGAAGCAACATGCAGGATTGTCGAGTGGGCATTGGAACTGTCAAGCTTTGGCCTCAAGTTTGAGAGCACTGCAACGATCCAAAGCAGGGCATTGGCAGAGTTCATAGCAGAGTGGACGCCAACCCCCAGATGAAGAAATTCCAGAAACGAGCATCCCCGTCAAGGAGACAGGCAAAGAGTGGCTGATGTACTTTGATGGTGCCTTCTCGCTGCAAGGCGCCGGTGCTGGCGTGCTGCTTATCGCACCCACCGGAGAGCACCTCAAGTACGTAGTCCAGATGCACTTTCCCAAGGAGCAAGCAACGAACAATACTGCAGAGTATGAGGGTTTGCTTTCCGGCCTCAGAATCGCAGCCGACCTTGGGATCAAGAAACTCATTGTAAGGGGTGACTCACAGCTTGTCGTCCGCCAAGTGAACAAGAACTACCAGAGTCCATTGATGGAAGCTTATGTTGATGAAGTGAGAAAGCTAGAAGAACACTTTGACGGCCTGCAAATGGAACATGTTCCACGAGCTCAGAACGACATTGCTGATGGCCTGTCAAAGTGCGCTGCACTAAAGTTACCTGTGGAATCAGGGATCTTTGTGCTCAAGCTGACTCAACCATCCGTGACACCATTAACTGGACAGAATAAGAAGAGGAAGTTGGTTTCTGGTGACTACTTTCCGGCAGAGCTTCCCGAAGCCGCCGCCAAGAAGGTCCCCAAGATCGATGCCAAGAGTGCTGAGGAGCAGTCTGCTCGGACGAACCTCTTGGTTTGTTCTGTTGAAGCAAACGCTCCCGACAAGTTTTGCTCCGGCAAGCTTGCCGGGGAATATGACGCTCTGGCCGAACCGCAGGTTCTTGCCGTAGAAGCGGATGTTCCCGCAGCAACAGATACGCCTTTAGTCCTTGTTGTCGAGCCACAAGCTCCAGCATGGGCGCAGCAGATTGTCCATTTCCTTCAGACAGGAGAACTTCCCGAAGAGCAAGAAGAAGCTGAAAGAGTAGCCCGGCAGTCAAGTATGTACAAGTTTGTCGACAACACACTGTACAGAATAAGACTCAACGGTGTGAAATTGAAGTGCATTCGCCGGGAAGATGGACAACAGCTGTTGGCAGAGATACATGGAGGCATATGTGGTCACCACATTGGCGCAAGAGCACTTGCCGGCAAAGCATTCCGACAAGGCTTCTTCTGGCCGACAGCCCTCCAGGATGCAACTGCACAAGTAACCAAGTGTGAAGCGTGCCAGTTCCATTCCAAACAGATACACCAGCCAGCTCAAGCTCTCCAGACGATCCCTTTATCCTGGCCATTTTCGGTTTGGGGGCTCGACATCCTCGGCCCTTTCCCCCGAGCTGTCGGGGGCTTTGAGTTCTTGTACGTTGCAATCGACAAGTTCACAAAGTTCCCGGAAGTGGAACCAGTGAGGAAGGTGACAACACAGTCAGCAGTCAAGTTCTTCAGGTCGATTGTTTGCCGTTTCGGGGTTCCTAACAGGATCATCACCGACAACGACACGCAATTTACGAGCCGCACCTTCATGCAGTATGTCCAAGATCTTGGCACCAAGGTCTGCTTCGCTTCTGTTGCTCACCCAAGAAGCAACGGTCAAGCGGAGAGGGCAAATGCTGAAGTGCTGCGAGGCCTCAAGACCAGAACTTTCGACAGGCTGCACAAGTGCGGAAGAAACTGGATCGAGGAGCTGCCGGTGGTTCTTTGGTCGATCAGGACGACGCCAAATCGAGCCACTGGCCAGACACCCTTTGCTGTAGTCTATGGAGCAGAGGCAGTTCTCCCCACGGAACTCGTTTACGGGTCACCTCGAGTGCTCGCTTATGATGAGCTCGAGCAAGAGCAGCCGCGACAAGATGACGCGCTGCTCCTTGAGGAAGACCGTCTCCAGGCTGCTGTGCGAGCCGCTCGCTACCAGCAAGCTTTGCGTCGCTACCATAGCCGCAAAGTTAAAGCCAGGAGCTTCGAGGAAGGCAACCTTGTTCTTCGGCACGTTCAGTCCGCCAAGAATTCCAACAAGTTGACGCCGAAGTGGGAAGGCCCTTATCGGGTGAAACGAGTCACTAGGCCCGACGCTGTCCGCCTTGAGACCGAAGATGGCACTCCAGTGAGCAACTCCTGGAACATTGAACATCTTCGTAAGTTTTACCCGTAAGGCGCGGTTGCCGGAAGCTTTTCCGGCAACCACCTTTTGTACAAGTCTTGCCGCTGTTGCATGTAATCCTTTGTACAAAGCCGGGCGCAGACCCCGTGCACCAGTAAAGTTCATGTGCCCCGCACATCTTGTCAGTTTTTTATGCTATAATCCTTTTTTGCATATGTTATCTGACACTTTGTGCAGCACCAAATCCCGGTAAGCAATAACGAGCCCAAGGCTCCATATCATTACTTTATTTCTCTGTTTCTTTCTCAAAAGAAGGAAGGTTCCCTCGCCCACAAGGTTTACCGGGGGGAAGGAGAAGATAATGGTGTGGACCAGGCCGTTCAAGAAAGTTTCTCCTTGCCGGGAAGCAGACGACAAAAAAGCTAAGTTGCTAAAACTTGAGCAATCAGTTTTTTAAGTTTTTGAGTTATTTTCCTTGAACGACCATGCTTTGTATGGAAAACCTGTGCGCGGAGGAACCAACTCGTAGCTAGTTGCGCCTTTACTTTGTTTCGAGTCGGCTTAACAACTTAAGTGAGCTGCTAGCGCCCTTACTTTGCTTCGAGTCCGCTCAGCAACTTAAGCGAGCCGCTAGCACCCTTACTTTGTTTCGAATCCGCTCAACAACTTAGGTGAGCTGCAACTAGTTGCGACAAGGTTGCCTGTCGGTAGCGACCCCGCCAGCAGGCTGCTGAAGTTCCGCACTCGGCCCTCGCGGCAAGGGTACCTGCGCCGGCAAGTTTCCCTAGAAAGCGTAGGGCAGAACCATACAAAGCCAAGAGTCGAGTAAAGGAAGTAACATAGCAATTTTTTGCATAAGATAGAGTTATATTACAAAAACAACTTGTCGCGCCTCTAATAAAGTGTTCTTATGACATGACTGGCAACGACAAGAGAAGAAGAAAACGGACGGCACCTGGGGCCCGGCAAGCCTGAATCGCTGGGGGCTGCGAGTGCCAAGAATCGTCCACGGCAAACCAGAGTTGCCGGGGGCTGCAATATCAGATAAGTCTTTCATCCCTCATCATGCATCCTCTTATGGACTGGGGAATGCGAAACTGCATTTCTTCCCGGAAACTGCCGTGCTCCCTCAACTCTAGGCCCTGGGGCTCGTTCCCGGGGCCAAGTTTGGTCGTAGTCGTGGCAGCAAAGGGATGAAACGAGGAGACCGCACCCACCTCGTTCCCGCCTCCGTCAAAGGCGTGAGAAAGGTCGAGCGACGTGGGAAGGCGGCAGGGCTTGTTGCCGGGAGATGAAATGTCTGTCCGAAGGACACCAAGGATTTGCTCCTTGGCGTGGGTTCAACTCACGAGACAAATAACGCGGCAAGCATCCCCTTTTGATTAAAAAACATCCCACTCAGGTACAGTCCATAGAGGATGAAAAACATGAAAGAGTGGATTACAAGTTCTAGATACAGCTAAGGCCCGAGGGCTTACAAATTAAAAAGATAAGATGCCCGTAATCCCTTTCCTGTCCCTCTCTTCAGGAGGCAGGTCAAGGAGGCGAAAAGGGCAAAAGGAGCGCCTAGGCGAGCTACGGGTGCCAGAAGACGCCAAGAGAACATCCCGGGGGCCGTCCGAAGGCTGGACGGCGATGGCGGCGCCGGAAGCGGGGCTCGAAGACGCGGCGGCAGGACGTCAGCACACTGTCGAGGGCACCACGCCCTCGTACTCCGACCTGACGGCCTTGTCACCAGCCCTCTTCCCCTTCCGTAGCCTCCCAAGGAGACGACCCCGGGGAGTTCAAGCAGCCGGCGACACGGATGATGGGGTCGCCGGTGCCATGCGAAGCGGCGCCCGATGCCTAGTCGGACCCGCCACCCCGCCGCCCGCTACCCTCGTCGTCGCTGTCGCTCTCCTCCTCGTCACTCTCGCTCGACGAGGAGCCTTCGCTGTCGGAGGAGCTGTCCACGCAGCACTTCGCCCGAGTGCCGAAGCACCCGAAGACCTTGACGGAGAGGAGATCGCCCTCCATCAACTTAAAATGGAGGGTAAACCCCTCCATCAAGCTGTGGATGCGGGCGAACGTCTTCCACCCTCGATCAAGATACATCACATTAGGGGCTGGGAATACAACGCGGACTCGCGTGCCGCTGATTCCACAGCCCCTCATGTGCAGTCTCAGTGTCTCGGGCGGGTCCAACTCCATCGCGCGCGCAAACGGAGCTGGAAGCCGGAGGCGATGACGAGGCGCCCGGTGCAGCCTGACAAAGGACTCACAAGGGTCGTCCCCTATATGGACCGCCGTGAGGGGAGGAGCCGCCGGCGGAGGTGAAGCTGACGCGCCGCCCCGTCCGCCTCTTCCCCGAGCGCCTCGACCTCGTCCTCGACCTCGTCCGCGACCTCGCCCCCTCTCTCTTCCCCTCATGGCTGGCTCTGCCACCACGGGTGCGGAAGATGGAGAGATGCGCTGTCTGGCGACGACCCTCGCCGCCACCGATGAAGGGCCTGGTTTCCCTTTCTCCATGGCGAATGAGAGAAAGGGGAGCAGAAGCTGAAGAAAGGAGGAGATGAGAGAGTGCAGGTTTCCGCGCTCCCCACCCGCTCTTTATAAAGGAGGTAGGTGGGGGCTCGGCCGCCCCGCTCAGCGAATCAAGGCACGGGAAGAGCAGGGAGTCGAGGCCAACCCGCTGCCTCTGCTCGCGACGGCCCAGTTTCCCACTCCCACCGTCCGCGATCCCAAGCGCATGGGAGCCGCGTGGCGAAGATGCAAAACCAAGGCGACGGGTGAGGCGGCCTCGCTCCGCCCCGTGATCACGGGGAGTGGGCGTCCCGAAAACCGTGCACCGGCCCCGTCCAGTAAATGCACCACGCCCCCACGCCTACCACCGTTTAGGGAGGAGGGCGTGAACCGTCCCCATCATCGTGGCCTGACGCATGCTCGAGGGGCTTAGCCCCGTGCACGCCGCCCGCGTCACCCACGACGCTGCGTTTGACGCGTGCTGTTCTGGGCGTGCGCGGTGGGAGCGGAGAGATATGCGGCGTGACCTAGGACACGCGTGCCCGTGCACTGTTTTGGGCCTGGCCCAACAGCGCTCGGCACCGTGTATGGCCCAGGCCCGGGGGCTCCTGTCGGTGTACTAGAGTAGGGGTACCCTAGTACCCCGAACTTGTGCACGGGCAGTCGCAGCATCCCGCGGCAAGGCTTGTCGGGTGACCGCCAAGACCCTCCGTGGTTCCCTCAAAGACCATTCAAGAACAAAGTACCCAAACCAAGGCCCCGACAAGAGGAGCTTGCCGGGAAGGCCAACCCAGGCCCCGGCAAGAGGAGCTTGCCGGGAAGATACAAGGCCCCGTCAAGAGGAGCGTGCCGGGAAGGCCACTCAAGGCATACCAAGAAAGCTTGCCGCGATGCGCCCTGCGTCCCGGCAAGGCCCGGTGAGCGACAAGCTCCCAAACACGACAAGACGACGACCGCGGCAAGGAGCTTGCCGCGGGAAACCCCCACTTCGTGCCCGCGCTCCAGCACACCTGCTAACGTGTCGCTCTAGGACTCTCCCAAGCACACGTGGCAGGAGGCTGTGCAGCTAGGGGTGCGAGGTGGCAAGCGGAGATGAAGAGAAGGCCATCGTGGCAAACGGTGGCGCTCCTAACGGTCACTTTTTGCACTGTTTAGGCAACTCAGATAGGCATTTAATGCCCTTGTCCCCTGCCGTCAGAGTTAGGTAGGGTGCACTGTATCCACAGTAGCGGTTGCTGCACCTACCACATCCTTTTCCATTTTTACCTTTCTTGTCTACGTTGCCACCTGTCGGTGACCCCTTGAAAGTATAAAAGGAGGCCCAAGCGCAACGTAGAAGGGGTTCGGAGGTTCGGCCGGCTCGGCTCATCCGGAAGCACCAGGAACACTCTCACGCTCAGTCTGGCAGCGTCCATCGCTCCTGAGCAAGAATTCAATACACACAAACAAGCAGCAGTAGGGTTTTACGCATCCGTGTGGCCCGAAGCTGGGTAAAAACCGCTCGCGTGTACTGCCTCGATCCGCTCTTTGTGCGACCTCCGCCCCCCACCGAACCGAAAGGGGCCCTGTCCCCATAGGTGTTGGTGGAATCAGCCTCCCCGATAGCACGCTTAACATTCGGTGACGATCGGTATTATGAGATTATGTGTTTTGATGAACCGAAGGTAGTTCGGAGTCCCAGATTTGATCACGGACATGACGAGGAGTCTCGAAATGGTCGAGATGTAAAGGTCAATATATTGGAAGCCTATGTTTGGACATCAGAATGGTTCCGGATGAGTTTGGGCATTTTCCGGAGTACCGGGAGGTTACCGGAACCCCCCGGGGAGTATATGGGCCTTATTGGGATTTAGGGGAAAGAGAGAGGGGCTGCCTAGGGCAGGAACACGCTCCCCCAAGGCCTAGTCCAAATTGGACTAGGGGAGGGGCGGCGCCTGATGAAGCTATGCACCTATGGTAGGGTCATGGACCTGTCCTAACTGCCCTACCCAAGGACATCTCTAGAAGAAATCACCTTTCAATCGACTTGGAGGTGTTACACTTGACAGACTCGAAGACATTCGACCGAGAAGCAATCACTCGACCAAGATCCAACCACTCGACGGCCAGGAGACCTAAAGTCACTCGCACGCTAACGGTCGGTCATTAAGTAGCTTTTATGGTCATCATAGCACTTTATTACTAGTGTTACCAGTAACGCCCTGCCTTAATATACGTTGAACCCTTTGTAACGTGGGCTGGCCGGGGTCCTGGTGCACTCTATATAAGCCACCCCTCCTCCGAGACAAGGGTTCGCACGTCTGTAATTCATACTCACATAATCCAGTCGACCGCCTCCGGGCTCCGAGACATAGGGCTATTACTTCCTCCGGGAAGGGCCTGAACTCGTAAACCTTGCGTGCTTACAACTTCTCCATAGCTAAGATCTTGCCTCTCCATACTTACCCCCCTACACTACTGTGAGACTTGGAACCACGACAGTTGGCGCCCACCATGGGGCAGGTGTTTTAGTGTTTGTTGGAGGAGTTGCGACCTTTTCCGACCCGAATCATCATGGTTTTCGGCAGAGTTTTGGTGGAGGGCCGCGAGATCCGTCTCGGTGCGCTCACGTTCATCGTCGACGACTCTGCTTGGCTCCAGGAGGCTCCGCTCGACGTGGACACACTCCCTGTTCGCGGGGCAACACACTTTAGCGCGTGCGTCCGCGGCGTTCTCTTGCGGCAATCGTCGACCCCCTACTGGTCGGCTCCTGTGTTGTCCTCCCTCCCCGTCTCCCGCCAGCGCAAGCGCTCCGGTCGGTCGAGACTTCAGCGGTGGGTGAGACACGCGGTGGCACGTTAGTCGTCCACCCCTCAAGTCGCGGCGATCGAGCCCAACGAATCCCTCTACGGCCTGTTCGACCTGTCGACTGGCTCCGCAGAGACCGCATCCGAGTGCGACAGCAGCGATCCGGCGGCAGAGGTTCTGATGGTCGATGGACCACCCAGTCCTCCCGGTTTTCCCCGCACCAACGGAGGCGCGGGTGGAGGCGACCCGTTGCGTTCCCATGAGGAGTATCTTCCCGAGCCTCTCACGTCGCTGCAGAGAGAAGAACTTCGCTGCCGGAACGTGGATGCACTACACACTCCTACTGTTGGAGAAACCCCCGAGGCTCGCACCTTGGAAGACGCACGCCTGGCAAACTTGGCCGAGCGCACTCGACTGGAGAACCTCCAGCAAGCACTCGACGAGCGTGCGTGACAACAGGTTCCTGAATCCAGTCGGCGTCAGCTCTTCCCGCCCCCGCAGGTATATCGAACTCCGATTCAGAATTTAGCAGCTGCGGCCCGTATAGCAGAGTCGATTCATCCTTCCCAGTCGGAGGCTGGCAGAGGCTTGCTGCAGATCAGAGCGTTACTCTGGGCAGCAGGAGACCAGAATTCCGCTGTTTCTCAGTCGCGGAATAGGATTCACAGCAGATCCGTTGCCGCAGACACAGTCCAGTCGGCTCACTGCCCGAGATCGCCCCCGAGGCGTGAGGGACGTGGAGACCAGCGTGACCAGTATGGGAACCATGAGCAGTATGATCACCGAGTCGATCGTGACGGTCGACGTCGGGTGCCCACGCCTCCCCCGAGGAGCGGGTCGTATGTGCCTCGCCAACAGGATGACAGGCGCCCTCATAGTGGTGGGTGAAGGATTCCAGTCGACCCCAGAGGGCCAGGCTTTGATGCGAGATCCATTCTCGTCCAAGGTTTGGTCGACAGGAACAGGGCTCACCGAGAAGGTCACGACAGAGATGCACCTACCAGCAGCAGAGTACATGTTTCGGGGCCAGAGTGCTTTAGTAGAGCCATCTGGGCCGCTGTGATTCCTCCCAACTTCAGGTTGGCGACTGGATTCAGTAAGTTCACTGGTGAGTCCAAGCCCGATACTTGGCTTGAGGAGTACCGAGTTGCCGTCCAGATTGGTGGCGGCAATGATGAAGTGGCCATGAAGCACCTGCCTCTCATGTTGGAGGGCTCGGCCAGGGCGTGGCTGAACCAGTTAGCTTCTAGCAACATTTACACTTGGGAAGATCTCTCCCGAGTGTTAGTCACCATGTTTGAAGGCACATGCAAGCGACCAGCAGGGCTGACGGAACTGCAGTCTTGCGTGCAGAAGCTGAATGAAACTTTGAGGGATTAAATCTAGAGATGGATCACGTTACATCACTCGGTGGAGAATGTGCCTGACCACCAAGTAGTTTGTGCCTTCAAGGAAGGCGTCAAGTACAGAGAACTGAATTTGAAATTCGGTCGAACCGGAGATATGTCCCTGAATCAGATGATGGAGATTGCCACCAAGTACGCTAATGGTGAAGATGAGGATCGACTCAGGAGTGGCAAGCTCAAGTCAGTCTCCCAAGAAACCAGAGGAAATTCCAATCGGAAACAGAAGCGGAAAGCCGAGCCAGCGGCTCCCGGAAAAGCCTTGGCTTTAACCCAAGGAAAGTTTAAAGGGAAACCTAAAGGACCTTGGAACCCCAAAAAGGTTAAAGACCAGGACGGAAATGATGTGTTGGACTTACCATGTCTCGTCCACACAAAGAAAGATGAAGAGGGTAATTTCATTTACCCGAAACATACCACTCGACAGTGTCGACTCTTGATCTAGCAGTTCCAGGGCAAGCAACCCAAAGGTAAGGAAAAGGAGTAGGACAAGGTCGAGGACGAAGAAGACAGTGACGACGGATACCCTCAGTTCAATTCCACTCTGATGATTTTTGCCGATGTTGAAAGCAAAAGTCGACTGGAAGTTATTAACCGAGAGGTGAATATGGTCGCTCCGGCGACACCTAGTTACCTGAAATGGTCTCAGACTGCCATAACACTCGACCAGTCCGACCACCCAACGCACATCGCCACCCCTGGGAGGCAAGCTTTGGTGGTCGACCCAGTTGTTGAAGGCACTCGACTGACCAAAGTCCTGATGGATGGCGGTAGTGGTTTGAACATATTGTATGCTGAGACATTGAAAGGGATGGGCATTTCGATGTCCAGACTCAGTGCCAGCAACATGAGTTTCCATGGAGTCATTCCTGGGAAGAAGGCTGAATCACTCGACCAGATTGCTCTTGATGTGGTTTTCGGTGATTCCATGAATTACCGCAAAGAGAAGTTGACATTTGAAGTTGTAGACTTCCAGAGTGCCTACCATGCTATTTTGGGCAGGCCGGCTTATGCACGCTTCATGGCCCGACCGTGTTATGTGTATCTCAAACTGAAGATGCCTGGCCCCAAAGGTGTGATCACTATTACGGGCAATCGGAAGAAAGCGGAAGAATGTTTTCAGAAAGGTTCGAAGATCGCCGATGCTCAGATGGCAGTGGTGGAGTTGCAGGAATACCAGAAGACTGCAGACCCGAGTGATTTGTTGCGAGCCAAGAAGCCCGCTACAGAGTCAGCTTTTCAGTCGACTGGCGATACGAAGACAGCTCACATCCACCCGACTGACCCCAGCGCTGCTCCAACTCATATCTCGACAACACTCGACTCCAAATAGGAAGAAGCGCTCATCCAGTTCCTCTGTGAGAACTAGGACATTTTCGCATGGAAGCCCTCTGACATGCCGGGTGTTCCCAGGGAGCTGGCTGAGCACCGCCTAAGAGTCGACTCAAAAGTAAAACCTGTCAAGGAACATCTCCGACGGTCCGCCGTCCAGAAGAGAAAGGCCATTGGCGAAGAGGTGGCTCGGCTCTTAGCGGCGGAGTTCATCCGAGAAATCTACCACTCCGAGTGGCTCGCCAATGTTGTCATGGTCCCCAAGAAGGACAAGTCACTTCGCATGTGCATTGACTTTAAACATATCAATCGGGCCTGCCCGAAAGATCATTTTCCTCTCCCCCGCATCGACCAGATAGTTGACTCGACTGCGGGATGTGAGCGACTGTCTTTTTTAGACGCCTATTCCGGGTACCATCAGATCCGTCTATATGGGCCTGACGAGATCAAAACAACTTTCATCACTCCATTCAGGTGCTTCTACTATGTTACCATGCCATTCGGCCTCAAGAATGCCGGAGCCACATTCATGAGGATGATTCAAAAGTGTTTGCTCACCCAAATCAGTCGTAATGTGGAGGCGTACATGGATGATATTGTGGTCAAGTCATGGAAGGGTTCCGACCTGCTGACTGACCTTGCTGAAACCTTTGCCAACCTCAGAAGGTTTGATATCAAGCTTAATCCATCAAAATGCACATTTGGGGTTCCTGGCGGAAAGTTACTCGGTTTTCTCGTTTCCGAACGGGGAATCGACGCCAATCCAGAAAAAGTCGGTACTATACTCCGAATGAAAAGTCCTGTGCGAGTGCACGATGTTCAGAAGCTTACTAGTTGCTTGGCCACCCTAAGTCGATTCATATCTCGTCTCGGTGAAAAGGCATTGCCTCTTTACTGATTAATGAAGAAGTCTGACAAGTTCGAGTGGACTCCTGAAGCTGACGCAGCGTTCGCAGAGCTCAAAGCTCTGCTCTCCACCCAGCCGGTGCTTGCTGCCCCAATCAGCAAGGAGCCTTTGCTGCTTTACATTGCAGCCACAGTACAAGTCGTCAGTATAGGACTTACAGTCGAGCGGGAAGGAGAAGGGAAAACCATCAAAGTTCAGCACCCAGTGTATTATATTTCTGAAGTCTTGACCCCATCAAAGCAAATATATCCTCATTATCAGAAGCTCATATATGGGATTTATATGACCACAAAGAAAGTTGCCCACTACTTCTCTGATCATTCCATTACAGTCGTCAGTGATGCTCCGTTGTTAGAGATCTTGCATAATAGGGACGCAACTGGTCGAGTGGCAAAATGGGCGATTGAACTCCTTCCTCTAGATATCAAGTTTGAGGCAAAGAAAGCTATCAAGTCCCAGGCAATCGCGGATTTCGTCGACGAGTGGATTGAACAACAACTGCCGACTCAGGTTCACTCGGAGCATTGGACCATGTTCTTCGACGGTTCCAAGATGCTAAATGGTTCCGGCGCCGGAGTGGTGTTGGTCTCCCCCAGCGGAGATAAACTCAGATATGTTCTTCAAATCCACTTTGATTCCTCTAACAACGAGGTAGAATACGAAGCACTTTTATATGGGTTGCGCATGGCCATTTCACTCGGCGTCCGTCGCCTCATGGTCTATGGCGACTCAGATTTGGTGGTTAATCAAGTGATGAAGAAATGGGACGTCAGAAGTCCAACCATGACTGGTTATTGCAATGCAGTGAGAAATCTGGAGAGGAAATTCGAGGGGTTAGAGCTTCATCACATACCCCGACTGAAAAATCAAGCAGCTGATGATCTGGCAAAAATAGGTTCCAAAAGAGAAGCCATTCCCAGCAATGTGTTTTTGGAACACATCCACACACCATCAGTCCAGGAGGATCCCTTCACTGAAGAGGCCCCGCTGCCAAAAAGCGCCACGGATCCGACTGAAGTTGAAGTTCCAGCTGTGGTCGACCTGATCATGGAAGTCTTGGTTATCACTCCCGTCTGGACAGAACCGTACATCGCGTAGATCCTAAGGAAAGAACTCCCAGAAGATGAAGAAGAGGCTCGACAGATCGTCCGTTGATCCAAGGCCTTTACAGTCATAAAGGGACAGTTATATAGAGAAAGCGCGACTGGGGTCAGCCAGAAGTGTATTACACCAGAAGAAGGTCAGATGATCCTTAACGATATCCACTCGGGGACCTGTGGTCATCATGCGTCCTCTCGGACCATTGTGGCTAAAGCATACCGAGCGGGGTTCTACTGGCCAAGAGCCAATGAGATGGCAAAAGAGATAGTCGACAAATGTGAAGGATGTCAGTATTACTCCAATATGCCGCACAATCCCGCATCAGCCCTGAAAACCATTCCACTCGTCTGGCCCTTCGCTGTTTAGGGGCTGGACATGGTTGGACCACTGAGAACAGGCAGGAGCGGCTTCACTCATGTGCTAGTAGCAGTCGACAAGTTCACCAAATGGATTGAAGCCAAGACTATCAAGAATCTCGACGCTTGCACCGCTATCAGTTTCATCATAGAGTTGATATTCAGATATGGAGTTCCGCACAGCATCATCATGGACAATAGGTCAAACTTCGATTCCGACAAATTCAGGGCCTTTTGCGCCTCTCAGGGCACTCGGGTCAACTATGCTTCGGTCGCTCACCCCCAGTCGAATGGGCAAGCAGAAAGGGCAAACGGCCTAATTCTCAAAGGACTGAAACCCCGATTGATGCGCGATCTCAAGCACGCAGTAAGTGCATGGGTCGACGAGCTTCCGTCAGTCCTTTGGGGATTGAGGACAACCCCGAATCGATCGACTGGAAGAACCCCATTCTTTCTGGTCTACGGAGCCGAGGCAGTCTTACCGAGTGACCTGCTTCACAACGCTCCCCGAGTCGAGCTCTACTATGAAGATGAAGTAGAACAAGCCCGGCAGGACGCAGTCGACCTCCTAGAAGAAGAAAGAGAAATGGCCTTGATTCGATCGACCATCTATCAGCAAGACTTGCGTCGATTCCATGCCAGAAACGTGAAGAGCCGAGCCTTCCAAGAAGGTGACTTAGTCCTCCGAGTGGATCAGCAGAAACCACACAAGCTCGCTCCTACTTGGGAAGGCCCCTTCATAGTCACCAGAGTCCTCCACAATGGAGCATACCACCTCTACAATGTCGATCGCCAGATTGATGAGCCACGAGCCTGGAATGTGGAGCTACTCCGCCCCTTTTATACTTGAATTCTCACTCGGACGAGATGTAATAAGAAAAACTCCTGTAGTTTATTTATCAAAGACAAGAGCATTATAATTTTCCCAGTGATTATTATTGTTTTTGTTTGCGTAAGAAATCCCCCAGTGGGTGGCTTAGCTGCGAATCCGCTTCGCCTAAGTTTGTTAAAATAGTTTCCTACCGAGTGGCGAGCCAGCCTCCCACTCGGGGGCTTAGCTGCGAATCCGTTTCGCCTAAGTATTTAAAAAATCCTACCGAGTGGAGAGCAATCCTCCCACTCGGGGGCTTAGCTGCAGTCCAGTACTCGCCTAAGTTCTCTCACTTGGAGACTTAGCTGCAGTCCGGCACTCGCCTAAGTTTGAAAAAATCCTACCGAG